>NC_053171.1:42785048-42985048 GCF_016835505.1 Polypterus senegalus | reverse complement strand
AATAACATTCTTGTGTCAGGCGGCATGCGCAGGAGTGGCTCTGAGTGGGAGAGAAGGCTGCAGCGTTGTGCCATCACAGGCTAAGTGGCCATCTCTGCTGCTGTTGCTGCTGCCGCCTGATGGAGATTTCCTCTAATATGGAGGTAGAGCTGGTGGCTCGTAACCCAAATGTTGTGAGTTTGCATCCTACACTCGCTGTCTTAGGGTGGATGGCTGGAGATACGGTATGGGAGCCTAAATGGCTCTTGCTACTGTTGTCCTCAGCCATAAAGGATTGCTTGCCAGTGACGATGCTACTATCATAAGGCCAAACCACAACAGCACACTGTCAAGAGTTGGCTGCGGCTTTGCTTATAAATGAATCGCCTCAAACCGGGGTCTGAGCCACGTGATGAGAGCTGTGCAGATCCATTTCACTCTGACATTGTGCAATCAAACTTTTTGTCCCGCTCCTTCTGAGATTTTTCGATTGCTTTTTTACGTTTTGGTGATTTTGACCTACATGCTTGTTTTTGGATTCCGCTTTTTGATCCACATTTTGACATCTTTGCTAGCTGTTTTGCGTAATCTGTTCTGGTTTACGGACAATTGCTTTTGCCAGATTGAGGTGTCTGTTTCATGTGAACGTTACCCTGACCTGCGCCTCAAGCTGGGCTTGTACTGCCAGCCACAGTTAACTGGGGGGCTCACCATTCTCTAGTCCAGCAGGTCAGTTTCATCTGCAGGATAACAGTCTATGGGGACAGTTTTTAATTTGGGGTCATGGTATGGCACATGCAAGGTGCAAAATTGTAGCGGCTTTCACATGAGAATCCACTCTCTATAATGAAGTTTGCCTTTAAACATTTATAATCGCATCCCAATTCAAAATGCACAAGTCGAATAACTGCATAAGGATCAGCTACTGTGTGAGAATCGCCCGATATGGGATGCGATTACTACACTTCACCACCCAAGAGGGAAGTGGATGATATTTGAAGGATAAAATAGCATTAAAATATTCAGTCCTCGAGCCCTCTTCTCCCCTACACGCACCAAATACTTGGCAAAAATCAGAAGGAAGTTGGACTGGTTAAATATGTTATCATCCAATTGATACATTTACATGACCGGCGACTGAGTGTTCATCTGGGATCCCTTTTCCCCAGACACCCTCCCCAGTGGCCAAATCTTAATCTCCAGTTTGAAACTGACATACAGAAAAAAGATCTCAAAAAACAGAAAGATTTAACACTAGTCCATGACACAGCGAAGAAACCTGCCGTACAGTTCTTACTGTATGACGGATTGGGAAAAAAAAGCAGTCCCCCGCCTGGCTATCCTGAAGAAACTTAGACACGAGTCCGACTCACCAAACGGGAGCACCCAGAGAGCCTCAACCCCTGGATTCGGTGCACTGTTTCAACTTCGGGGTGGCCACCCACAAATAGCAGACGTCCCAGGGTGAAGTCTCATCCTGAAGATTCTTTTAAACGTAGATAGCCACCTCCTTGCCTTCTGCTTTTTTCTTTTATCCTCCTTCTCCTCGATCTGCCATTCCCCTTTAAAAGAAAAGCTTCCCGCTGAAACATCCTTTCCCTGCTTAGTTGTTACAGCAACATGACGCCAACAACTGCCGGCTTGAATCCTTATTGGGCAGGGTCATCCCAGCACTTGGTCGTCCACAAAAGTGCCCCCCTTAGACACCCCCCCCAGCCACATTATACAGTGACGGCCAGTCCAGAAAGCCAGCCCGCTTGACTTGTTAGTTCAGTGGTTCTCGACCTGTGGGGTGGACCCCCCTAGGGGGGCATGAAGATGTGAAAGAAAGAAAACAAGAATCAAAAATATGAAAAAAAACATCTGTTGAAACCAAAGCAAATTAACTTAAACTACATTCTGATACTAGAACAATAAGTATAGAGTTAGATAAATGTCGATAAAAGTTTATTAGGTATAATAAAATATGCATCTACATTTCAAAAAAATGTTAGGGGGTTGCGATTAAAACTGTTATGAAAACTCGGGTCGCAAATACGCAAACGCTGTGTTAGGGGGTAGCCTTGCTACAAGTGGGCTACGTAATTAAAACTTGTCCCCAGTGTCTGCATACGCCAGCAAGGAGGTGAGATGGGATTTGAGGTGTTCTTCTCCCGTCTTCTTCATATCAATAAATATAAACGTTTTGGAAAACGAGAGCACAATTGTTTGTTAGATGAGCCCCTTGAGGATTGAGGTGAAGCTGTGCACATATCTTATTGTGTTATGTGCTGCGTTCACAAGCTCCGAGAATTTTCTGAGTTACCCCCTCTTCGCTTTCTTTGCAGTTAAAACATGAGAGCTGCTTTTTTTCATGAAAATAAAAGCAAACTAAACCCATTAAGCATGTACTGCATAACTCCAAAAGCAATTGAACCACAAAAATGTCATTTCTGGCTGACCTGATTATTATGTTTCCATTTGATATTATTGAATGAGGTGAAAGGTCAAAGTTACATCACACCTTGGCTAATTCGGGGAAGCTTTGTTTTCTACAAATTGTTCCACTGGGAGCCACCACTTCAGAGGGCGTTCACTTGAAATTTCCTACTGGGAAACTCACATTTCCTGTCAGACTGGCAGCATGTGAACGCTGAAATAGTCTTAGTTACTATCTTTATGGATACAAAAACAAACACTGATCACTTGGTGGGCTTCAACAGGCACCCTCAGAATAAACCAAATACTGCAATTCAACAAAATGAAATCGCTACCCCTTAACCATACTGAAACACCTGAAATGATGCATGTTATTTTGAATTTATCAGTCTGAACAATTTTGCACGGATGTCTATTTCTGAATGATTAGGTTTTGACGGCAATGCAGTGAGATTTTGACATCCTGTTGTAGGGCAGACTGGCATTATCCATTTTGTTATGACTGGAACACAAATCCGACACTCTTAATGTCAGCTTCTTCTTAACTTGGCCTCTCCTCGGAATGCAGCCTTTGCGCTTTATTTGATAAAACGATCAATCACAGTTTGAGTGACATCCCAGAGCCCCCTTCTCATGGTACCAGTTAAACATTTGGCTTAAACAAAGAGCCAAAACTCAATGAATGGCAAACTTAATGAACAAAACTTTGCTCTGATAGTCAACCAAAAAGGATGGGCATATGTGTACCCACGAAACCAATGACAAGACTCTATTCATTCCTTTAAACCCTTACACATCCCAAATCTTCTTTCTCCCATCAAGCTCACTGCTCTCAGTCAAGCTGTAACATCTGCTTTCTGTCATGGGGACCCATTGCCTATAAGGGGGTGGCTGTAAGAAAGGCTGGAGCAATTCCTTTGGCTCCCAAGGGTGATCTGGTACAGGACTGGAAGGGTGGAAGACTTGTCTGTGTTGGAGATGGACAAGGGGCCACATGTTCACCCCTTGCTGAGGAATAGCAAGTGCATCAGCAGAGAGAAATCGTACATTAAAGCCATGCGTTCACCTTACTAATGAGGGGAGCTGACTGATCACCAGCACTGAACAGTGTCTTAACTTTATAAATGATTAGGGAAAACTCAATAAACTAGTAAGAAAATCTCTTGAGAAAAGATTTTTAGGACTTAGATCTTTGCTTTGGTTTCTGGCTTCAGGCCAGCATTTTGACCTCGATGTTGTTTCTCTCTCAGTTTCAATCCAAACTACATGTGACTGTCCTTCAGTCGACTCATCTGAAATGTGTAGGCATCTCTGCCACTCACTGTCCACCCAATAACACACAGGACACGTGTGGTCTTAACACGATGGTCAACAAAGTGTTATAGTGTGGCCAGGGTTTCATTCCACCTTGAATTTCTTTATATTTATTGGTTGTGTTGTGAATTCTTTTGTGTTTTATGTGATTAAGTACAGGGCCATCTTAACAGCATTATAGGCCACCAGGGCCCCTACCTACACAACCACTCAGCAAGTCACAACAAACATAGATTAGTATGGGGACCCTATGCCCAGCGTGCCCATGAGTTAAGACGGCCCGGACTAAGCATGTTCTTTCTTGTTGTATATCACTTTTCTTTAATCAGTATTTTCTTGTGCCTGAATTATTGCGCATTAGGTAAGAATTTCAATTTATTTTTTTCATGGTCATATGTTCTTTCAAATGAACAGTGTCCCCAATACACCAGCTGGGGGACTGCATGCACCTCTATAAGTCTGAGGCCTCAGTTATCTTTCCTGATATTGACTTCCTGATTTCTTCTAAATGCTTCTTGTTGATTTTTGTGGTTCGATCTTTGCTCTAACTTTCGGCTTTGTTATTAAGATAACCAACTTGGCTTAATTTTCTTTCAGGTTACCCTCTGTAAGCAAAATCTTTTGATACACATTTATGCTTGCTTTTTTGTATGGATCTTTTTGGAATACACCTTTCAATTATTAAGAAAATGTGTTTTGTTTTTGGACCAGGGCTTCTGGTTCAGTTCCCTTCTCCCTTTTTGGGATATCTGATGTCTGGTGCAGGCTTCATTTCCAAGCCTCATGCTTTTCTTGCCCCAACAATTAATGGCCACTGATATATGTTTAGATCACCTTATGGGAGAATGATTCCACATTTTGACTCTCCTTCCAGAGAAAACATAAGGGAGAATTTTAGTGTTACACTTCTCGTGAACTTCTCCAGGATGGTGGTAAGGCTGTCCTCCAGGCATTGCAAGCAATCTTTGCTTCCATTTGGGAGACTGGCCTCATCCCAACTGACTGGAAAACGGGACTTGTCGTCCCTATCTGGAAAGGGAAGGGTGATCGCTTGGATTGCAGCAACTACAGGGGGAGAACACTGCCCTCGGTGCCGGGTAAGGTCCTTTCTAGGGTCGTCCTCAATAGGATCCGTGATCACTTGCTCGCCTACCAGTGACCGGAACAGTCTGGTCTATCATCAACTGTATCCTGGCACTGAGGGTTCTCATGGAGCGCAAAAGCGAATATCAGCAGAGTTTCTTTGCAGCCTTTGTCGATTTTCATAGAGCATTGTTGATCGAGCTGTCCTGTGGGACATCCTGAGGGTTTGCGGGATCCCCTCGAGGTTGCTGGATATCATGGCCGGCCTGTACACTGGTACTGTGAGTGCTGTGCAGAGTGGAGGCAGGACCTTTGTGTTTTTCCCAGTTGATTCTTGGGTTCGTCAGGGGTGTGTTCTTGCTCCAACTCTGTTCAATGCTTGTATGGACTGGGTGTTGGGCAAGGTCGTGGGGTCCAGCGGCTGTTGGGAATTTGTTAGTGAAGAAAGATTCACGGATCGTGATTTTGCAGACAATGCTGTGATCTTCATGGAGTCAATGAAGGCTCTGATTGGGGTGCTCGAGAAACTAAGCGAAGACTCTGAGTGTCGGGGCTTGTGAGTGTCCTGAGTAAAACCCAAGATCCAGGTCTTTAATGACCTCTTGGGCACAGCCATCAGCAGTGTGTCTGTTTGTGGAGAGAGTGTCGACCTTGCCGAGAGGTTTACTTACCTTGGCAGTGACATTCATGTCTCCGGTGACTCTTCCTATGAGGTCAGTAGATGGATTGAGAGAGCATGGGGGGTCATGAGGTCGCTGGAAAGGGGTGTGTGGTGCTCCCAATATCTATGCAAAAGAACGAAGGTCCAAGTCTTTAGAGTCCTGGTGCCTCCTGTCTTGCTATATGGTTGTGAAACATGGACGCTATCCAGTGACCTGAGACGAAGACTGGACTCCTTTGGTACTGTGTCTCTCCAGAAAATCCTTGGGTACCATTGGTTTGACTTTGTGTCGAATGAGCGGTTGCTCATGGAGTCTCAAATGAGGCACATTACCTGCATTGTGAGGGAGCGTCAGTAATGGCACTAAGGTCATGTGGCGCGTTTCCCCGAGGGTGATCTGGCTTGTAAGATCCTCATTTTTGGGGACCCGAGTGGCTGCGGCAGATAGAGGGTCATTTACAGAGGGTGGAACTGGACTGCGTGTCTGCCTGGGGGTTGCAAACTGGGATCCTGAGTTGTTTCATTGTGTCGTGGGTGTGGTAACAGGCTGTACCAGTGCATGCTCCTCAACTTCATTTAAGTTGACTTGACTAAAAAAAAAGATGTTTCCCGTGCCAGTCTGGTACGTAATAGCAGACATAATGAAAACACATATAATATGACATATAATAACTCAAAAACACCAAAAACAACCATAACGTGCACAAAAAAATATTAATATACAACAATGCACCTTTGAAATATGCATGTGCTGCTTTAATTCTCGGAGGCTTGCCGCACAGCAAGGCTGTGTGAATTGTGTTATGCAAAATTTGAAACTTTTAAAATGAAAATATTTCTCACAGTTTTTAAATGTTCTATATACATGAAGAACTGGATGTGTGTGCAGTTCTTAAGGTCCATAATGAACTCATGTTTTTGTATTATTTCATAATGTTAAACAAATACTGCTTTATGAAAGTGCCCTGTGAGTGTCAAAGGCATGGCACAGAGACCCTTGATCATGCCCACTCGCAGGGCACTTTCATAGTGAATTAGGTCTGTTCTGAGGGTAAATGGGACACCAAGTTGTTCTTATGTCCTTACCTACTGTAAAGCAGTTAAAACAGCAGAAAAGGAGGGTGGCACAAGTAGCCGTGATGGGCAGACATAATTTTGCTGCACAAATGGAGAGCAGATGGGACACAATGATGGATGTTCGTTTTGGAGCAGATCTGGTGACTGAATTTCATCTTTCTAACGGTTTCCAGTTGAGCGCATGTCATCACCAGCTCATGTCTCTAATCTTTTCTGAGCCAGTCCGTGTGCAGCATGACCGGGCAAAGTGATTGCATCTTAAAAGAAATCTTTGAACAAATGATCAAACCTTCTCGCCTTGCTGAACCTGATTCACAATCGCTCCAACAGAGGAGTTTCAAAATGATTCAGGCTGCTAACCTAAAGATCAAATTCCTTAAGCCCACCTTCCATTGCAAAGTGTTAATCAGGCTGCTAATTACTGTGGTAGCAAACCCCTTCTGAATTTCTGAAATCAATTAGCCATGTTTAAGATCTGAGGAACATATTCCACGCTCTGTTTCTCACGATCCTTTGACTCCTGACGTGTCCTTGTTTTAATTCTGCTCCTGCAGTTTATTTTCATGAGTTGTACGGCTCATGGGGTGGCACACTGAAGGTGGACCGGTGACAGCAGGTGTCTCCGCTCTGCTGAGATTTGTACCTGCCAGATTGGCAAAAGCAAACAAAAGGGAGCATGGACCTTCCAAGTGATGGTCTCTTCTAAAGACAGCTGAGCTTTCTAAAATCCATCCATCCATTTTCTAACCCCTTTAACCCCTTCAGGGTGGTGGCAGCCCGGTGCCTGTCACAATGGCATTGAGCACAAGGCAGGACCAGCTCTGGACTGGATGTCAACCCATCACAGGGCAGAGTCTCACACATACACATACATCTTATAATAAAGATGTGTCTTATAATAAAAATGCATTTCTCCCCCTTCTATGGCCTAGGGCAGGCATCCCCAACTCCGGTCCTGGTGGGCTGCAGTGGCTGCAGGTTTTAAGTCTAACCCTTTATTTAATTGGTGACCTCTTCTTTTGAATTAATTTTAATTGACTTGCTCTTGAAAACTCAAACCCCTTAATTGTTTCTTTTTCTTTAATTAACGGCCAAACAAAAAATGAGAAACAAAATGAGCCAAAACATGACCAGCAAACTGTGCCCATCATACAAGATCTGAAAATAACAAAAGGTGAAGGTCTCAAGAATGTTAATCTGCTCAGGTCCCCAAAACATTCTAATTTTGCTCTTAGAAAAAAAGAAAATCAATAATTTCAGAAATGTCTGCCATTGCACAATGAGAGAAGCAACAAGCCATGGAATTAAAGAACGGGTTTAAATAACAACAAGATGTGGCGCCTAATTAAGCAACTGGTTGGAGTTTGAGGCCCTCACTTAGTTGGACTTCTTTTGGCTCCCTCACTTCACATATCATTTCTGTTTAAGGAAAGAATTGAAGCGATTCAGAGGAATGATGAAGAAATTTAGGGGAACAAATCTTAAAACACAATGAAAGGAAAAGAAATTAATTAGCAGCAGAACTGGTCACCGATAAAGAAAAGGATTAGTATGAAAACCTGCAGCCACTGCGGCCCTCCAGGACTGGAGTTTGAGACCACTGGGCTAGAGCATGGATGAAGAATCTCCAAAGCAGTATGTCTTACGAAAATGCCTTCTTGGCATGTGCTTCATTATTCAGATGTTGACATGATGATATTTGTGTGGAAATCAAGAAGCTAATTAGGATTCATTGTCCTAAGTGGGGAACGCAAACAGCTTGTCTTATCCAAAGGTTAATTATCTGGCTGTCAAGGGCCAGACCTATGGAATCATCTGCCAGGAAAAGTGAGGCGTGTCAGATAGGTCTGAGGATTAAAGGGAAGGCCTCTCATTGTAACATGGCCTACTTCTGCTAGGGTTGCGGATGCACGTTTATTTTACGTTTTTGTCTAATTAGTTTACCACTGGCACATACAACCAGGCAAAGCTGCAGAGAACAGGGAGACAGACAGATTAGTTTATGAGCACACTCATTTCTGACAGCTCCATGACATTGGGCTTGAACCCCAACTCAGAAACTGCCCCTGTGGAGTCTCCGTGTTCTTTTCATCATGCAAGTGCTCTTGTTTTCCTTCCATTCCTGAATGATGTGTCCTTTAAATTAATAAGCACGTGTAAGCTGACTGGAGTGAGTATGTGGACGAGTGTGCGGATGTGCTCTGTGTTGGACTGATGTCTCATCTCGGGTTGGATGAAGCTCTACACCCACTGCCGCCAGGGCAGGCTCCACCCCCATGACACTGATTGGATTATCAGGTCTGGCAAAAGAATTAATATACAGAGGTTGGATGGATGGATGGACTGGTGGATGAACAGTATAGAAGTTCTTGTCCATATGGGGTTTCTCCAGAGACCCCGCTTACCCTTGACAGGACTTTCTGTTTGGCTAACTGAGGACTCAACATGAGTGTGTGAGTGAGTGTGCCCTGTATAGACTGGTGTCCCATCCAGGACTGATTCCTACCTTGTGACTGGGATGACTGGAAGAACTTCTGACTTCCTACAACCACATAACAGAAAACATGAGTTTAGAATGGAGATGGATTCAAAAATCCACAAAAACAAAGCTGATGAGGTTTTAGTGGGTAACTGTAGCAGAGTTCTGTCAACTTGCATTTTAATAAAGGAGCTTACTTTGACAGTGAGTTAAGTTTTTCTACTCACATTTCCACACTTGTTAAAATCTGTTTTTTTTTCCAGTCTAAGGTGATTCCTTTAAATACATGATCCTTAAGGGCGACTACATTATCTTTTTAAGCAGAACTGAATATTACGATGCTTTATGGTTAGGCTGTTCATGTTATTCACTTATAACCTCTGATTTGCCAAAGAGGAGAGACAAAGCAAAAATAAATAATAAACTGGACCGCAGCAGACAGAAGGCCCCCTGCTTTTTAACCCCAAATTTCTCTGCTATGAAAACGACTAGCAAAAAAGGATCAGGAGATGGATGAGAACACAACAAAACCAAATCACTGAGAAACTCTTAAGCTCTGTTGAGACAGAATAAGCTTTCAGGACGTAACGCCATTGTTACCACACAACCTTAGTAGGTCTTACCCATGGATGTCCACAAAAGAAGATATGTCTGTAAAAATTACCCATCAATGTAAACGTCTTGGAGACTCATCGTATCAGAAGACCACATCCGTGTTAGAGTCATTTTTAAGGCTGCTCATGTTGCTTTCTTCACAATCGTGACATTTTCACAAACTGACTACTTGGCACTCTTGTTGGTCTCCTGTGCTGGCACTTGATCAGAATATCCCAGCTGTTATCTGAAAGGCACCTTGGAGTGCAATTATCATCGACCAAGACAGACGCAACATCCCAGAGTTCTCTTTACGTCAAGCTTAGCTATGGAGCGTCAATGGAGCTCACATGAAGAGGCTGATGGAGCCCGCGCGGTAGCTCTGTTAATGTTTATTTAATAGTTAATATCTGGGCACTTTAGGAACTACATAGATTACTATATCTGAATATTTTGGGCAAATATTAGAAGTTTGATTTTTATGTTTTTTAAGTATATGTTATATGTAATTGTGAGCAGAGCCTGGGGATTAGAAAAGGGCACATGTGAAGACCCACAACTCTGAAAAAAAGAATTGGTGGATGAGTTTAGTGGCTGAACAGGCCCTGAACTAGAATGTTGTGTTATGTTATTATAATTATGGCTAACTCAGTTATTGTTTTTCACTACTTTTCCCTCTGAGGCCATTTGAACCTTTGGCCATGCCGATGACAGAGCAGCATTGTTGTTCTCAGCTCCCAGAGCTCCAGTTTTGGATTTTGTTCAGGCCAGTAGCAGGCTAGTAGGAGGCCGTTATTCACTCCATGCTGTAGTTTTAGCTTTTTCTTCTTGGCTTCCTCCATCCGATTTGTGCTAAAGTTGGAATTCTGCCTTGTCTGACTTTATACACTGATTATTAGTTTTACATCTGGTGGTCTTTTTCCATGTTTATGGCTGTGCAGTGATGTGAAGAAGTAAAATAAATTGTTATCACTGTTGTTTAATCTTGGGACAGGCCACTATGGAGTCCGGAAAGAATGACGGTCACTGGTTTGGATCATTTTTAAAATAATAATAATAATAAAAAAAGGCTTTGATAAAAAATAAGCTTTGTATTTGATCATTTTCAAAAGGGAATGAAAATGTTACGAGCTTATTTATGTTTTTGTCCTGTAAAATTTAAAACATGCTTTAATATAAAGAAAACCCACATATTAGATAATCAGGCAGATGCCACTGTATGGTAAAGACTGGCCAGCCACTGGCAGCTACCATGACCCAATCAAACTAAACTGAACTTTATATACAGACCATCATGATATCAGCTGGGGTGATGCAAAGGATCCTGGGATGCTAGCCTGGCAGGTCTGAAACTGTGTGCCAGCTAGCAGTGTAGTGCATCGGTTACAAATCAAACATAGGATGGCGTTGAGCAGAAGATGGTCAGCCATAGCAGGGGTTTCAGCTCAATGACTGGCCATCTTTGTGCAGTCTCAACTAAAAGATATAATCCATGTAGAGTGTCTGAGCCATGGGAACTACTCTGAAGGTATCCCAGGCAGACCATTCTAACTGAGCCAGGGTCCTAGTACATTGTGAAGCTGCCTACCCCATCACAGAGAATGAACACCACAGTCATGTACACAAACCTCATTTTGATGGCTTGGACTTGTGATTTCATTTATTTGGTTGCTACTCAAAGCTCATTATCTTAGCTGTGTTGGTGACATGGATTGAGATGTCGGTGACCAATGTCAGGTCATCTTCATCACCGACGTCAGGTTGTCTCTAGCCACACTTGAAAACAAGGCCCACCATTTGTGGCCCAGCCGCTCACCCTTCACCAGCATGGCATGCATTCTCAGAAGAGGCCCGTGCCAGCAGACTTACATGCTCATCCCAGCTGCTTCACATGTGGCCATTGTATGCTGGGTGGATCCTGCATTGTTACTAGGACATGCAATAAAGAATTTCATTCTCTCTTCATACACATGACAATCCTACTGCTATACGTACTACTACTGGTACTACAAAGTCAAATGAGGCCAAAAAGCCAACATCATCACAAAGAGCAGCGATGCCACCCTTCAGTCCCCATGCTGAGGCTTCACTTTGATGTCTTGTCCATGACATTCACAAGAGGAAGGAGACACATCGCACCCTCGGCTCAGTACTACGTACATCCACCATAGATAGAATGGCAGAAATGCAATCACAACTCTCATTCATAAATACAGAGAGTGAGCGGTACATCGAAGAGGCCCACCACCATACTCTTGTTAAAGCTCCTACAAGAAATGCGGGATACACAATCAGAATCCTCCCCTGTGTTAATAAAGCTGAAAACCTGTGCATCTCAGCAACCGAGGAAAACAAAATGAGGTGCATGAGCCTGTGGTTATAGCACTGCTCCCCTTTAAGATCTGAACGGATGTTTCTGGCATTGCTGCATTCTTGTGCCAGGGGCTTCCCCTATTGGTCAAGGGGTGTTCAAGGCTCCTTTTCTATTTTGTCTCTCTGTGTCACCCATAATGACAAAGTGAAAGGTTTCAGAAACATCTGCAAATTAATTAAAAATCAAAAACTGAACTCTGTTATTCATAATAAGACTTATGACCCTTGCTGTGGTACTCCAGATTGTGGTCAGGTTCATCCTGTTTGCTTTAATTCAGACCCCTAATTCCATACTTTATAGAAGTCCCTTTGGCAGCAATTCCATCCTAAAGTCTTCTTGGGTAAGTCTCTACCTTTGCACATTTGGATTTGGACAGCTTATCCTGCTGTTCCTGGCAGATCCTCCAAAACTCCATTAAACTGGATGTGAAGCTTCAGTAAATTGCCATCTTCAGATCTCTCCACAGATGTTCTTTTGGTTTAAGTGTGGGCGTTGGCTGGACCACTCGTTCTGAAAGCCTCTCCAGAGTTGTCTTGGCTGTTTGCTGTCACACACACACACACACACATGTGTACATAGTGTTAACACTCAAGGCTCTGTTAAGGTCCACAGCAGGGCAGTGGGGGGGTTGTCGCTTACCACCTTCTCATTTCTCACACAGTACAAGGGAGAAAGTAAAGGGGTCTAAATACTGTTTGAAGGCTTCTTACACACACACACACACAAATATATATAAGGACAAGTAACCCTCAAATTACTCAAGCGATGTAAATGTAGTAGAAGGACAGCAGCGAGTACCCAAAGCTTTCCCCAGCCCTGTAACTCCTGCAGTGGAGGCTTCTCTTGAGGTCCCTGCTAGCTTATCTGGCCCTTTGGTTAGAAATGGACCAGCAGTATGGAAGGGATGCCTGGGACCACCAGAGGGAGCTCTGGGCAGACAACCCCAGGGGTTTTGTAGGGCTCTGTGTGACCCTGAGATTCTTCAGAGGAGACAGGAAGTGGCCTTGGAAGTGACTATGGCTTTGGTGAACTAGGAATCATTTGGAGTGCCGGTGACAATTTATTTATAGAGCACATTTACAACAACATCAGTAATGCTGTAGCCAAAGTACAACAATATACAATGGACATAAATTAAATTAGGAACCTAATCAAGGACTTTGTTAATAGGAACCTAATCAAAGACTTTGTTAAATGGTGCGACTCAAACCACTTACACCTGAACACCATCAAAACCAAGGAGCTTGGTGGTGGATTTTAGGAGGCTTAGGCCTCTCCTGGACCCCGTGATCATCAGAAGTGACTGTGTGCAGAGGGTCCAGACGTATAAATACCTGGGAGTGCAGCTGGATAATAAATTGGACTGGACTGCCAATACTGATGCTTTGTGCAAGAGAGGACAGAGCCGACTATACTTCCTTAGAAGGCTGGCGTCCTTCAACATCTGCAATAAGATGCTGCAGATGTTCTATCAGACGTTTGTAGCGAGTGCCCTCTTCTATGCAGTGGTGTGCTGGGGAGGCAGCATAAAGAAGAAGGACGCCTCACGCCTAGACAAACCGGTGAGGAAGGCAGGCTCTATTGTAGGCATGGAGCTGGACAGTTTGACATCTGTGGCAGAGCGACAGGCGCTGAGCAGACTCCTGTCAATCATGGAGAATCCACTGCATCCACTGAACAGGATCATCTCCAGACAGAGGAGCAGCTTTAGCGACAGACTGATGTCACCGTCCTGCTCCACTGACAGACTGAGGAGATCGTTCCTCCTCCACACTTTGTGACTCTTCAATTCCAAATTGGGGTAAACGTTAACATTATACAAAGTTATTGTCTGTTATACGTACATTTTTATCACTCTTTAATTTAATATTGTTTTTTTATTAGTATGCTGCAGCTGGAATATGTGAATTTTCCCTTGGGATTAATGATCTATCTATCTATCTATCTATCTATCTATCTATCTATCTATCTATCTATCTATCTATCTATCTATCTAAATAAATAGAATAAAATACAATACAAACAGCAGTAGATTAAAAACAAACCAATGAATATGAGGAAGGAACCATCAGTATCATTGGAGGTCATGGAAAGCTAGAGAATAGAACTGCATCTTAAATCTTGTTTTAAACAGTTCTGCTGAGGGTGACGTTAATGTCATTAGGTAAAGAATTCCACAGACGAGGTACAGCAGCTGTAAATGCCCTGTCCCCTTAGTTTTGCACTTAGTGTGAGGGACAACAAGAGACAACTGACCGGTAGGTCTCAGCTTTCTGGATGGCTGGTGTCAAACACATAATTCAGATAAATAAGTGAGAGCAAAACCCATGTATTGATTTAAAAGCCAGCAGAAAATTTTAAAATCAATTCTGAAAGTAACAGGCAGCGAGTATAAAGAGGCTAAAATTGGAGATGCAGAATAAAACTTTCTTGCCCCAACCATAGATGAGAGCAGGAGGAAGGAGAAGACAAGAGCTGTGTTGTGCCTCCAAAGCCCTGCAGCCATCTTTATTCAGTTGTAATAATACATTTGCATCCTTATATTTTTACATAGTTGGCAATTTTTGAGTTTGGGGACTGCAAGAATGCCCCCCATGGGTCACTATATATGTGTATATATATTTAAAAATCACATATTTATCATATGTAGAGAAACCCTTGAGCTGTAAAATGAATGTCCGCAAGCAGTTCGATATTTGCCGAGTAAACCCATGAGTGGTAATGTGGCAGGTCAGCTCATCATCCTCAGATTCTCTGAAAGAACGTGAAGATTGGAACAAAATGCATATCCATTAGGAACAATCTGGATTAAAAATAAAACACACATACTTAATATTTTTGTAAGTATAAACAGGCCCATAGACAAAATGTAAGAAAACATCTAGCAGAAAATGGTAACAGGATCAGCAGGCAGTCAACTTGACTGAACAATGAAAGTCAAACCATTCTGTGACTTGTGAAAGGGGGCTTCAAATTTGTTCTGCAAAGCCGAGACCCTTTTCAGTCTTCAGTAAGCCAATCAGCAATCAGAGATGCCAAAACAAGACATCCAAACCCATCAACCCACTGTCATGTTATGTCTGCTCTGCCATATGCAAGTAAGCAAACTACCACACCCTAGAGATGAGTTGGTTACTTTGGAGGCAAAGACTTTCAAAATCCATTCATTTCAATCATTTGCCCGATTAATTCAGAATTAGTTTTGAGTACTGGTTTGGTCTTTAGCAGGTTTTCTTCTGGGCACTCTGCTTTTTTCTATCACAGCTCTAAGGATGTGTGTGCTGACTGGCATTTTAAATGTGGCCCTGTGTGTAAACCCACTGGCACCCAGGAATACCAGGAAGGACCTCTAGGTGGCCAATGACCCTCAATGACAGTGACCAGCCATCTAAATGCTTCTTATTTCTGCAGATCGCTGAAGTTCCGCTCCACTGCTGCACAGTGCAGGGGTGGCTTTCGTATCTCAGGAATCGGCACGTTGAGATAAAACATGGCGAGGACTCAAAAAGCTCTGAGATCTTCCCACCCCATTCAAGACTCTGGAGAGTAAAAGAGAAGCTGAGGGCCTCTCCATGCCCTGTGCCCTCGTGCTGAGGTGACGACTTGAGTTTCAGCCTTCATGGATGGTACGGGGACCATCAGAGGGGGGGACGCGCTTGGCACTGGGGGCTGTACTCTTAACAGCAGCTGTCCCAGGTGCGCCTTCACACACGTGCACTCGAGGACAGGGGGTCACACACCAGAGGAGGGGAATTGGGTCAGGTGAGCGTTGCCACATCTGACAGTCATTGAAATGGAGGACTTGTCTGAAACCTGAGAACGGCGATTTGCAGATTCTTTTTAGGAGGAAGCAGAGTTCAGGTGGATCCCTAATCGTGTCTTTGCAGAGCACTTAGCGCTGCTTCATTTCCAATAATATAATTAAGCCACTTAGACTGCGAAGCACTTAACAGTGGCAGAAAGCTCAATATGCCCTCGAATGGGAATTGTCACGAGGGGAATTTTTCGCTTAACTCTTGCAGGCGTGCTGTTAAGGAGAGCTAATTTGATTAAACTCATCTTTGGTCCTAAACGGTCATCTGTACCACCGTCTGAGGGGCCCTTTGAGCTGGAGCTCCCCGTTTCTCTGATCTGGAGGAGTGCGCTAGTATTTCTGTCAAATTCCATATTACATGCATCCCAGGAATCCCCTTCACTTTGGACGTATCAAATCTGCCAGCCTCGTTCCCAGACGGATGCCCTCGGACCGCTTTTCCCTTTCTACACACAGCCGGCCTCTGACATTCTTTTTGCAGTTTGCAGGCGCTCCACTTCGGTTCTGATAAGTGAGCATCTGCTCGATGTCCCTGAGACAGCCACGTTTGAAGTGGGCCGAGGTTGTGGTGGGGGTGCGGGCCTGCCTGGCTCGTTTTTCCTTTCTTCTTAGCACTTTTTTTTTAAGTAAGCCAGAGCACTGCAGCAGATGTCTGGGCTCCTGCCAGGTACAATGCGCCTCTGGCCACCTGCTGCGTGAAAAACAATGTGGAGGCGTCCTCAGAACATCACAAACCCCTTTAAAGTGAGCGGAGTACAAGAGAAGCATGCGGGCTCATTCTGCCTTTATTTTCGGCTGCCGTGCTAAGTGGGAGTGCGGCTGACCCGAGATGGAGAGTAGGAGACGCGCTCGGCTCAATAGCGGCTGCCCTGCGCCCGGGGTCACCTCTTTAGTGGGCCTCCCACTTGGGCGGAGGGGCCGAGGCCAGTCAGCTGGGGGCCTGACCGCGTACAAACCGCAGGCTCCTCTGAAGAGGTTTACGTTAAAAGAAACAAAAGCACCAAAGAGAACAATAGCATCTTTAATCCTCCCCGCTAAGCGGCTGCTCATTTTATTGAAATCGACTTCTGAGCCTTTTTAACATTTTTTTTTCTTCTTCTCTTGCAGACGCTCTGAAGATGGATCCAAGCGTCCTTGAGCAGTTTTATGAAGGGAGCTGATTACTTTTGATTGTAATTGCTAAACTCTTAATTGGTCTGGCTCGCCTCCTCTGTCTCTTACATTCAGCGCTAGGAGCAGAGAGCCCAGAAAACAGCAGACTTGACAAACCACTGACTGAAAGGAAAACACCAAGACAAGCAGCTCTCCTCAGAGCCTTTTGGTGGCAAAAATGACCATCCTATTCTGGCTGTGGTGCCCACCAGGGCCATCTTAACAACATCATACTCCCCAGAGCAAAGTAGTGCACTGGGGGTCCCTGTTTTGATAGCAAAACAGAAACATACACTTTCATTAGAAACATCGTGGGCCCCTATGTTCCATTGTGCCCATGCGTTGAGATGGCCCTGCAGTGTTGCACCCCAGTCCTGATTCTAAATCTGTTAGTGTTACCCTCCTGAATACCGCGGTAGTGACAGCTGCACCCCTTCTGCTGGCATATCTGCCTTTTCTTCTGTGCACTACTGTTCTCCAGTTTTATACTAGATTTGGTGCCACCTCGATTGTTTTGACACCTTCTCGTGTGGACCCTGACAATATGACAGGCTGGCGGGCACTTTCCTTGTCCATTTTGTGTGTCCTTCTTTATCTGGATGGCTTGGCCTGAGACATACCCAAATTCTGGGGTCACTTCCTTTTGCATCCCCGATACTTTGATTATCTCATTCTTTTTGTGTGCCCCCCTTTTCTTCCGAGTGATCTCAGAAGCCTCTTCTTCTGTGTCCCTCATGCTTATGAGGGGCCGCTTTAGATTACTGTAGTCCCCCAGTGAGATGATGTGCTCTCCCCACATTTAAAAAGATCTGCTTAGCTCATCAGCTCATCTCTTCTGCTCTGTCCTCAGCGTGTTGCTGCTTCCCTAAGTTGGAGCAGACTTTCTTATGCACCCCAATCCTGTCTGCAGCTCCTGTAGTGTAGCACGGTAGTCAAAAGTGTCATGGTACCAACACCCTGAGCTGGGATGACCAGGCCTCCCTGCTGACATCTGCTTCCTCAAGGACTTCTTGGGAAATACCCAGACTATCCTGGGACATTTTCCGGTTGTCTCTTGAGTGAGTGCTCTTGATACACCTCCCATTAATGCTTTCAAACTCTATTACCTCACATTGGCTCCTCTCAATCTGGAGAAGCAAGAGTTCTTCTCCGAGGTCCTTCTGGCCTACTCTAAGTTGGTCATGAGTGGGTATGTGTGTTGGACTGGTACCCTGCCTTGTACAAAATGCTGTAGGGTAGGCCATGGCATCCCCATGATCCCAATGAATGTTTGCACCTCCTCAATGTATCTACTATATACGGTACTTAAATTTGGTCAAGATGACTCCTGTTCCTGCTGTGTTGTATCCTCCATATCTGCATTATCATATGTGAACAAGGCATAGTCTTATCTTTCTTTTGTTTTTCACTTGGGATGACCATGTCTCAGTATACCCTGATTCTATCTGATACCCTTTATATGCCAATTCTAAACAAGCTGGAACCTTCTAACGTCCCCATTATACCTGACTGATGTCAGGATGCTCAATATTTGGTCATGAGAATTCTGGTGGTCTCTTGTTTTGATCTTCATGTATATTTGGGGTTTTTCAGCATTCTTCTGGTTGCACCAGTGTTTTGCCTATTGGCTTAGGATCATTTTTATATTATTATTTGGACCATTTTCACTGTGTAAAAGATAAGACAAGCGACAGACAAAGGTTTGGGGTATCCACCCTGTAGACTTGAAACAAAGGAAAAAAACAGCCGTGATTAACAAACAGAGTCAATGATAGCAAGATTGCGTTTTTATAGTCAGGGCAGAGGAAGTGATGTCATGGGGCCCAGAACCAGAAGTGAAGTTGACAGGCCCAGGTGGGATTTCCCTTACGTAGTCTACAGAAGAAAGAGAGACAGGATTTATGCACACTGCCACCCCATGGTCCTGCATGGTTTACCATCATTCAAGCCCGTTGACTGCCTCCTATTTCCACGTGTGTGACAACTGCGATTTTGTTTATTTATCAGCAGTGCTATTTTGAGTTCCTGTTATTCGCTATGTGGGCTCTGAGGCTGTGAAAAGTCACAATCCAACGAGATAAAAGGTCACCTCAAAATTATTCCCATATCTGAGTACACAGATTCCCAAAAACCTCTTCCTGTTACTTTGCTTAAAAACTCTTTCTGAGTTTCCAGGTTTTGAACCTCCTTTGACCTTTTTCTAACTTCGAATGCTCCTCTATATGTGGGCCAGCTTGACTGATCGTAATCTTGGTGGTGCTACCTGGTATTGGAAATGGAAATGGAGGAGTTGTGGTTTATCCCAATCCTTCCTGCACTTTTCTCATGTGTCCCGCTGTCCCAGGATGGGCTGGTTCGGTGAATGCCTGATTCTGGTTGCTCTTTCCCAAATGGATGGGCTGGTCTATCCTGTTACCTTACCCTGATTTATTTGCGTGGGCCACAATTTACCCTGAGTTGCTGTAGTGTCTACTTGTGTGTTCTTTATACTTGCTTGGACATACTGACCCTGATTCTGTGTCATGTTTTCTGTAACAAATGAACCTGATCTTGATGGTCCAGAACATTGTGGGTCCTCCCCTAGACTGGCTGATGTTTTTTTCTGTAATCCAATAACCCTGGTATTGTTTCATGTGCTCCTGTATGCCAAAGTGAACTTGCGTGGTCTGCCTGGTCTTTTCATATTCTTGTAAGGTTTCTGTATATTTGAGCTGACTGGTATGGTCCAGTTTGATCTTGATACTTGAGGCATTGCTTCACAGACCCCCATATACTTGGGCGAGCTGATCTGTCAGAGATGTGTTTTGATCCAGGTGGCATTTCTTCATGTTTTCGCATGACACTCCAGGGCCCAGCTTATGGAGTCAGATCCTAGAGGCACTTCCTGTGATCACTCAGTCGGAGAGTTTGGCCCAGCAAGGGATGCATCCTGCTCATGTTCCTCATGTGGCGTGGCATGCCAGCCAGTACTCTATCTTTCAGGTGTTTCCTAAAGGGTGTGAACTGCTAGAGAAGACCTCCTTTGTCTGGACTTGCCACAAGAGATGACTCCTGGTTTAGCCGAGAGCAACATCCATACAACAAGCCCAATATGCCGTAATGTATTCCACACCTGAAACATACAACAGAATTGCACTGAACAGCTGCACATAAATTGGGGTGACCATTATGTGGACGATTAGCTCCTAAATTTAGCACTATGGCCAAAATGGACGGCACAACTGTATGGGCAAGAGTGTCAGTCATGAGGTGGCAGGAAAGAGGAAAGGACAAGAGAATGGCTACTGGAGCTTGAACAGTATGTGAATACAGGAGCCATGCATCCTGAAAGGGAACACGTCCCATGCTCAAAGTGTCTTTCACGTCCTTGCACAGACATAATGGCTGCTTGGCATCAGCAGGCACTTTCAGACTCCAGTGACATCTCTAAACAGGCAGGAAGGTGGCTGATAATTGTGGGCAAATCTCCCAAATTAAGTGACCAACAAGGCCAGACAGGGGTGTACAGGCGCTGTAGCACAGGTCATACTTTCACAAAAGGTCCCAGCATGCTTTTTTCAGATGTGTTTAGTTTATTAGTGTTGTACCCCTTGATGACTTGAATGGCTAGGGTTCAAGATGATCTTTAATGAGGTGAGTTCACTCAATTAGCTTTACTTCACTAAATGCTAAAACACCAATGGAGGTAAAACATTATGCAGTATAAAAGATATGGCAGTGTCCACTTTATTACTCACAAATTCAAGAAATTGTGAGATTTTCCAAAAAACCTAATTGACATTTACAATCGATGATCATAACAGAGCTGCTTTGTACTGGGATGGCCTGACGGTAAAGTGGTTAGTCCTGCAGAATCCTGGGTTCGATTACCACAGCTGGCATCTGACTGTGTGAAGTTTGCATGTTCTCTTCATGTCTCTTCCCTCATCCCCAGAAACGTAAGTCTTGGGTTAAGTGGAGATTATTTTAGCATGACTTTCTCATAGCTACATTTCAGTGTAACCCTGCAAAATCTATAGTAACCCCTACTTTCTCTGCTGTTCTTTTTCCGATTTTCTATGGTGGCGCCACCACCTGAACAAAGCACCGTGCAGTCCCTACATTGATGGATTGAAGGCCAAAGGTCCACATCACCATCATCATCAAGTTCTTCCATGTGAACCCTGAATACCATGAGGACTGATTGAAATCATTTATGTTGGGTAGAATGCCCAGTGGGGGGTTGGGTTGTCTCATGGCCTTGGAACCCCTGCAGATTTTGATTTTTTTTTTCTCGAGTGTACTGAAGTGTTTTTTGTTTATTTGTTTTTTCTGTCCTCCCAGCCATCAGACCTTACTTTATTCTTTGTCATTCAGTACTGCCTAATCTTATTTTTATTTTTTATAAACTTTTATTTCTTCATCTTGTAAAGCTCTTTGAGCTACACTATTTGTATGAAAACATGCTATAGAAATAAATGTTGTTGTTCTGTGAGTGTGGAACTGTATGTGTGATACTGGGCCCTGGATTACAGGGTCTATAAAAAGAAGTCACCCTGAGACCCTGCATGTGAATAGAATGGCTTGGACATGAATAAGTGGGTGGCTCAGTGTGGATGTGTGCATTAGTGTGCCTCACAGAGACTGGCATCCTAGCCAGGGTGGCTTCCTTCCACCCATGGAGTGCTTAAGGGAGAGGCTTTGGGTCCTGACAGAGCTGTAATGGAACGTGAGGGTTGAGATAATAGACAAATGGATGGATGATCTGACTAATAAAGACCTCACAATGCCTATCAAAAGTATTCACTCTCTTGGATGTTTTCCCTTTTTATTGTTATACAACACTGAATCAAAGTGGACTTAATTTGGATTTTTTGACTGATCAACAGAAAAAGACTCTTTAATGTCAAGGCAAAAAACAGATCTCTGCAAAGTGGACTAAGTTAGTTACAAATATAAAACACAAAGCAATTGATCGCACAAGTATTCACCCTTATTATGACAAACTAGGGTAGTCACAGAACTGATTAAATGAAGATCTCTTTGAGCCAGGCCCTTTACCAAACACCTGTCTGAGGGTTCAGTTCATGGTGGATCAGTACAGAGGCCTAATCTGGACAGTGAAGACAAAAGAACACGCCAAGCAACTCCGCCAAAAACACAAGACAGAGGATGGAGAATAAGAAAATCTCCAAGTTACTGAATATAAATTAGCCATGAAGAAATAGAAGAGTATGGCAGTCATAAATCTGATTAATGCAGGCCGTCCACAAAAACCAAAAAGTAAATAAGTGAAGGGGGCCACCAAGAGACCTCTGAGAACACTGAATGGAGTTGCCAGCTACAAAGCCTGAGATTGGAGAGATGAGCAGACAACAACTGCTGCCTGGGAGTTTCACCAATTGCAGCTTTATGAGAAAGTGGCAAAGAGAAAGCCACCATTTAAAAAAACGACATCTCGTCTTTGCAGAAGGCACATGAGAGATTCTACAGCAGGGGTGCCCACACTTTTTCGGCTTGTGAGCTACTTCTAAAATGACCAGGTGGAAATGATCTACCTACATTAATATTACTATATATATATATATATACCGAGTATACTTTATGCTTAAAATGTATGTTGTTGTACCTTACATAACTGAATAACCTTCATGGCACAATAACAATTCAATACATTTATGGTCACTACGGTATTTGGATTTAATAATCGTCATGTGGGAAAAGGCTGACTCGCATAAATAAGTAGAGCCGAATAATGTAGTCAAGGAGCTTTTGAATTCAGCCGAGTGAAAAATGACGGCTGTCCGATTAACCGCGATTTTAGTTCCCTCTCCTTTCTCTTTCTCAGATCAGTTTTCGGAAGGAAGTTAGTTTCGTAGTTTTTATGAACAGTTCGAGAATGCCTTTCCACATTTTCCTTCTTTAGAATAGCAATGATAGATTGACAGATCAGACAAACACACTTTGATTGTGACATTGTGAGAAAAAAATCCTCTTCCAATTCCACATCCAGCACATACCCTCCTCAAACAATTTTTTTTTAATCCCTCCTTTAGTCGATATAAATTGGAAAGATAACTAGATCACAGTCGGAGTTTTGTAGTAGCTTATGCGTTTGATCGTGCGTGTGGGATGACCAGTGAGTAAGAAGAGAAGAGATCTCAGACTGGCCGCCCTGTATGTCAATCAAGTGGCAAATGCCATAGGGAGGATATACAGTGGTGTGAAAAACTATTTGCCCCCTTCCTGATTTCTTATTCTTTTGCATGTTTGTCACACAAAATGTTTCTGATCATCAAACACATTTAACCATTAGTCAAATATAACACAAGTAAACACAAAATGCAGTTTTTAAATTATGGTTTTATTATTTAGGGAGAAAAAATCCAAACCTACATGGCCCTGTGTGAAAAAGTAATTGCCCCTTGTTAAAAATAACCTAACTGTGGTGTATCACACCTGAGTTCAATTTCCGTAGCCACCCCCAGGCCTGATTACTGCCACACCTGTTTCAATCAAGAAATCACTTACATAGGAGCTGCCTGACACAGAGAAGTAGACCAAAAGCACCTCAAAAGCTAGACATCATGCCAAGATCCAAAGAAATTCAGGAACAAATGAGAACAGAAGTAATTGAGATCTATCAGTCTGGTAAAGGTTATAAAGCCATTTCTAAAGCTTTGGGACTCCAGCGAACCACAGTGAGAGCCATTATCCACAAATGGCAAAAACATGGAACAGTGGTGAACCTTCCCAGGAGTGGCCGGCCGACCAAAATTACCCCAAGAGCGCAGAGACGACTCATCCGAGAGGTCACAAAAGACCCCAGGACAACGTCTAAAGAACTGCAGGCCTCACTTGCCTCAATTAAGGTCAGTGTTCACGACTCCACCATAAGAAAGAGACTGGGCAAAAGCGGCCTGCATGGCAGATTTCCAAGGCGCAAACCACTGTTAAGCAAAAGAACATTAGGGCTCGTCTCAATTTTGCTAAGAAACATCTCAATGATTGCCAAGACTTTTGGGAAAATACCTTGTGGACTGATGAGACAAAAGTTGAACTTTTGGAAGGCAAATGTCCCGTTACATCTGGCGTAAAAGGAACACAGCATTTCAGAAAAAGAACATCATACCAACAGTAAAATATAGTGGTGGTAGTGTGATGGTCTGGGGTTGTTTTGCTGCTTCAGAAATTGGAAGGCTTGCTGTGATAGATGGAACCATGAATTCTACTGTCTACCAAAAAATCCTGAAGGAGAATGTCCGGCCATCTGTTCGTCAACTCAAGCTGAAGCGATCTTGGGTGCTGCAACAGGACAATGACCCAAAACACACCAGCAAATCCACCTCTGAATGGCTGAAGAAAAACAAAATGAAGACTTTGGAGTGGCCTAGTCAAAGTCCTGACCTGAATCCAATTGAGATGCTATGGCATGACCTTAAAAAGGCGGTTCATGCTAGAAAACCCTCAAATAAAGCTGAATTACAACAATTCTGCAAAGATGAGTGGGCCAAAATTCCTCCAGAGCTGTAAAGACTCATTGCAAGTTATTGCAAACGCTTGATTGCAGTTATTGCTGCTAAGGGTGGCCCAACCAGTTATTAGGTTCAGGGGGCAATTACTTTTTCACACAGGGCCATGTAGGTTTGGATTTTTTCTCCCTAAATAATAAAACCATCATTTAAAAACTGCATTTTGTGTTTACTTGTGTTATATTTGACTAATGGTTAAATGTGTTTGATGATCAGAAACATTTTGTGTGACAAACATGCAAAAGAATAAGAAATCAGGAAGGGGGCAAATAGTTTTTCACACCACTGTATGATAGACTAACGTTTAAAAACAATTTTTTTGAATGCAACGCGATCGACCTGCACTACCTTTGCGATCTACTGGTCGATAGCGATTGACGCATTGGGCACCCCTGCTCTACAGTCAGCTGGAAGAAGGGTTGTTGGTCTGATAAGACTAAAATTGAGCTTTTTGGCTCTGAGACTAAACACATACAGAATATTTTATCAAAAGCACACCATTCCCATCGTGAAGTATGGTGGTGGAAGTGTCAGGCTGTGGTGATGCTCTTCTCCCTCCAGATGGCCCTGGAAGGCTTGTGGGGATAAAATGAATGCAGCAGGAAATCCTGGAGGAAAACCTGACGCAATCTGCAAGAAACCTGCACCTCGGGAGAACAGTTGTTTTCCAGCAAGACAACAACCTCAAGGATAAGGCCAAAGCTGTGCAGGAACAGCTTCAAAACAACAATGCGAATGTCCTGGAGTGGCCGAGTCAGAGTCCAGATCTCAGTAAAATCGAGAATTTGTGGCTGGACTTGTTAAAAGGCTCACAATCTTCATGTAACTTGACAGAGCTTGAGCAGTTTTACAAAAAAGAATGGAGGAAAAATAGATGTTTAATGCTGATGGAGAGACCTGAGCACACTGACTCAAGGCTGTCATGGCTGCCAAAGACGCATCTGCTAAATACTGACACCTATTTGATCAGATATTTGTAATTAATTTGGCCCATTTTTCTGCTGGTTAGAGTCAAAAAAATCAAATTAACTCTACTGTAAGGTTGTATAACAACAAAATGTGAAACTTCTTGAATACTTTTACAGGCACTGGAAGCTGGTTGAGGATGAGGCGTACGTATGTTAGGCTTCATATTGTCATCTTCTGCAGCAGTACAACATGGACTTGGATTGGGTAAAGAACGACAAAACTGGCACGTGTTCAAATTTTCCTCAGAGCTGCCAATTTCTGTGTGGTGTTGCTGTGTTAGGTCGAGTGGCCCTGTGTGGATGGGTGTGTGGATGCTATGATGGACTGGCTTTACCCCCCAGGGTGTGGATACCCAATGCTGCCTGGACAGGCGTTCAGAAAACAGATGGCTGTTGTGATGTTAAATCAGTAAGAGCCTCACAACATAAGAATGACAGCGTGAGAGACTCTGAGACCCCGGCACAGATGAGGCCCAGGAGTGTGTGTGTGTGTGTGTGTGTGTGTGTGTGTGTGTGTGTGTGAGCTGCAGGCACAGTGACTGGTGCCCCTTGTTTACAAGCACATGTGCCAGCATCTCCTCTGTTGTTAAAGCTGCAACAGATGGCATGAGGCGAATGTGTTTACTTGCTTGTAGTTTGTAGCAAAATGAGCAGATGTCTTAATTACAATCTGAAGAATTATGAATCGTTTTGTGTGGCACTCAGCAAAGGTATGCATTTCTGTTAATGGAAGCCTCCATTCAGCTTGACACAAAACTGGAGAACAAAAGGACTTTGTGATTTGACTTGCAGCACGCGTGTGATGTAAAATCACTGCTCCAAACCCACGGTGGCTTCCGTGTGTCTTTAATGATAAACATTTCTCTGTCCCTGACCTCATGGCTGCCCTTTAAACCTCTACAGTGGACCAGCCTCCCACCTAAGGACGCCTTTCGGACCCTTGACTTTGAGACATCCCCAATGCACGGCTCCTGAGGTGACCAAGGCTCCAAGCCTGCAGAAATACTGAGGACCAAAGAGTGGATGGGAAAAAGCAAAATCTCATTTCAATGTTTATTTTGTTTCTTTATTTATTTTCTGAGTATAATTTGTTATCCTAATCCCAACCCATATGGTCACTCATGCACAGTGAATTCTGATGAGTTGTTCGATGTCCTGAGCACGCAATTTATTATCAAATTCCCAAAGACCCAGAGTCGTTTCTTATCTCACTCAGATAGATGGTTTATTCTGTCATATTTACAACTTATTATCTCTTTCTAATAATTTATTATCTTCTTCCCAAAAGTTATTGTCTGCTATGCATGATTTACTACCATGCTGTAGGCAATAAAATATGTACCGTCATTGTCATTGTCGTGACTATTTTCAGGCGAGTGACTCCATGGCCGCACTTTATCAGCTCCATGGGCCTGTGATGGACTGGCATCCCTTCTTGAGTCGGCTCCTGCCGATTGCTAATAAGAGTGGCGGCCAATGCAGAGAATGGATGGCTGGGTTCATCACCTCAGGCCCATGACTTTGTATCTTTGTATGGTTATGACTTACCATCTCATTGTAAGAAATGTCTCTGTCCTGCCCAAGATTTACTTGTAAAACGTATTCCATTGTATCACCCAGCCACAACCTGGTATCTCAATCCATAGATTAATGACATTCTTTCAAACGCATGTTGTCTTGTAAGCAAAATGTCAAACAACAAACTACTGCTGAGAACTTCTGCAATCATCTCAGCTGACTGACGTCCCATGTCACTGTGCCCTTTGCTGGACTGGTACTCCATTTAGTGCAGTCCGCTGAATATTTACAGTATGTTTAGTTTGTTAAATTGAATAAAGAATTCAAGGGGAATATTAAACACGAGGGATGTTCAAAAAGTTTCTGAACTTTTATATTTTCGTTGGAAATGGTGATGGTGGGAGCAGTAGTAAATGGGCATTAAAAAGTTGGTACAATGCTGGGAAAATTACATCGCAAACGGAGATGACTATGTAGAATGGTGATGTCATTTGTTTTGGAAATTCTTAATAAATAGAGTAAAAAAAAGTGCGGACATTTTTTGAATGTCCCTCTTACAAAAGGAAAATTCAAAATCCAAAAAGCTAGGGATAACCTATTTACTAAGTTATCAAAAATAAACAGAAAAGATACACAAAACTGAAACATTAAGAAAAGAAAATACATAAAAAGGACTGTTGAATGAAGATCAAAAACAAATTGTAACGGCCGATGCACTCTCCCAAACCGGCAGCTAGACCACCAAGACCCGTGGCCTGACAAGCTGAGGACGTAAGACCCCACAAGCCGTACTTCTTCCAAATAAACTTCCCCCAATCAATGATCAAAAAAGAAGCCAAAAAAACAAACACAATGTAAAATAATAAAGTGAGTATATATTGATAAAGAAAGAAATGAAAAAACTCCAAACAAGCAATATATATATATATATATATACAGAATATCCCCAACCAACATTGACATAACATACAACCCCAAAAGTGCAGCACAAAGTTAATATATAATACAAACCCTCCCTTGACCCAACACTGAACATGAACTCAATAAGACACGCAGAAAGTATGAAACGCACATATGAGTCCAGAAGATTTAACAGAAAAATGGATAATGTTTGTGAACCTGGGTCAGCTGGAAAAATAGTCCTACGGAAAGTATGCAGATGAAAATGAGGGCTTACGCCTCTGCCCAAACAACAAGAGACAGTCTCACCGTGTTTATCCTCGGGACATGGCGTGATAGATAGATAGATAGATACGAGAAGGAGCTATAAGATAGATAGATAGATAGATAGATAGATAGATAGATAGATAGATAGATAGATAGATAGATAGATACGAGAAGGAGCTATAAGATAGATAGATAGATAGATAGATAGATAGATAGATAGATAGATACGAGAAGGAGCTATAAGATAGATAGATAGATAGATAGATAGATAGATAGATAGATAGATAGATAGATAGATAGATAGATAGATAGATAGATAGATAGATAGATAGATAGATAGATAGATAGATAGATACTTTATTAATCCCAGGGTGAAATTCACATTCTCCAGCAGTACCATACTAATAAAAAACAATATTAAATTAAAGAGTGATAAAAATGCAGGTAGAAACAGACAATAACGTTAGCATTTACTCCCCCAGGTGGAATTGAACGGTCGCATAATGTAGGGGAGGAACGATCTCCTCAGTCTGTCAGTGGAGCAGGATGGTGACAGCAGTCTGTGACTGAAGCTCTCCTCTGTCTGGAGATGATCCTGTACAGTGGATGCAGTGGATTCTCCATAATTGACAGGAGTCTGCTCAGCGCACGTCACTCTGCCACGGATGTCAAACTGTCCAGCTCCATGCCTACAATAGAGCCTGCCTTCCTCACCAGTTTGTCCAGGCGTGAGACATCCTTCATCTTTATGCTGCCTCCCCAGCACACCACCGGGTAGAAGAGGGCACTCGCCACAACCATCTGATAGAACATCTGCAGCATCTTATTGCAGATGTTGAAGGATGCCAGCCTTCTCAGAAAGTATAGTCTGCTCTGACCTTTCTTACACAGAGCATCAGTATTGGCAGTCCAGTCCAATTTATCATCCAGCTGCACTCCCAGGTATTTATGTCTGCACACAGTCACCTCTGACGATCACAGGGTCCATGAGGGGCCTGAGCGGTGCAAAGCTCTTGTTGTTGGGTGTTGAAAGTGGCAGGCAGACAAAGGTGTGAATGATTTGAAGTGGTGCTTTCTCCTGTTTCTTTAGCGGAATGGCGGCCTAGTAGAACGAGATGTTTTTTTTTTCCTTTCTATCCTTCCATTTAAATAGTGAATGATCGAATGCAGGTGATGGAATTGGCAGGACCAATTATCATGCGGGGCCACAGTCCCACAGAGTTATTCTTCCCCCATTGTTTCCAGGGGAGCATATTTACATACACACAGACCATGTAAACAGGACAATGCTACGAAAGACGGGACTCAAAATAAAACAAAATACATTTACAAAGACGTTAATCACGTAGCACCGCTACAAAATAATCACAAAAGTAAACAGTAAATCCAAAACAATCTAACCCCAAAATCTCAAAAGAAATCACAAAGCACATTTCTGGGGCACAGCTACAAAAGCTAATGCCACTGCCAGCAAGCGATGGCCACTGGTAAGCATCTGAGTGCAGTAAAGGAATCAGAAACCCTGCACCCCAACTAACAATTAGGACAACAGTCACGTGATTGAATAACACAAGATAACAAACTAAAAGTAAGACAATTCACAAATGCAAATGAGCAACATGAAACAAGAAGGGGCAAAAAGTGAAAACAATGAAGAATTCTGTCTATGCTACACAAAAGGAAGATTTTATTTTATTTTTAGAGTGACCAGAAGATGAAACACAATCGACAGCCGAGCCTAATCCAAGTACCAAAACATCTATCCAATTTTTCATCAAAACACAAACTGTAACCCAGGAGCGACATCCTAATAACTATCACAAAATAAACTGAATTCACTTTGAAACACACACCAAAGCTCCCAGAGATCCTCAGGACTGACGTCAATGACGTAATGCAATGTGCTGACCAAGCGGGCTAATATAGTGACCAGCACAACAAATGACAGCACACTTAAACAAAAGCAAAACATGAAAACTATTAACATCTTGAAAAACAAACCCAAAAAATACACGCAGAATTCAACACATTTTTAAACTGTTATACACAATGAAGGTCAAGAAACGTGCAGACATAATACAAAAGAATAAAGTATACCAGATTCTGAGTGTAACACTAAGGACAAAGAACAAGGGAGAAACAAGAAAGGCCAGAAACGAGCCACAGCAAACCAACCACCCTCAAGCTTGCACTAGAAACAGCAGGAGGATGTGCATGGATGAACTGGTGGATTCATGATGTCATAGCAGGGCCGAGTACCACCATTGGTGAGTTTAACATCTTCAGTCAGTGGTGCACATCAGCACAGAGATGAGACGTGACGAGGTGAGGAAGCCCGAAAAGCAGATCCTTCACTAAGTGCTGCGTAAAGGCTGTGATCAGCCCCTCGTCATAGCCATACCCTTGTAACCGCTTTCTTCGTGTTGTGGCTCACTTCAGTGACCTAACTATACACACGGTCAGAACACTTATGGTTTCAAAAGCCCTTCCTTCGTGGTGCCGGTTTTCCCTCACTAAACACACCACTCAGAGGATTATCCCAGACCAGTTATATTGACTCCACTGACAACATACCCACAAAAATATACACCACTTGTAACATGCAAAGCATCACATCACTCCATCAACACACCTAGCCTTAAACTTCATTTGTAACTTGGCCTGTCCCAACAAATCTTTAGCCTTGTGAGCCCACATTCCAAAATCACATTATTTCACCATAAAAAGTCCTTATGGAAGTTCTTATGAAACATACAAAGGCAAGACACAGAACTCACCCGAGGGAAGTCGCTTTCTGGGGCTCTCACAAATCAAATACCTAGAAGATCAGATGGTGGAACGTGCCTTCCAATTGCGATGCTTCTTGGATTTTTCTCTTGACTTCCACTTTTTCCTTTCTTTCATGCAGGTCCTGGTTGTTGCCATTAAATCTCTTAGGATGGCTGCTCTTTTATTTTCCTCCTTTGTCTTTTTTTTCATTCCTGGGCTAGATTTTAGGTATCCCAGAAGCCTCTATACAGCGGCCTACATTGACCAACTTACTTTCTTTTGCTGTGTCCACAATGAATACAAGTAAACACAGACAATAATAGGAAAATGGACTATGTATTAAAATATAATGCACACATATACAGTACACACACACATATTGTCCCCATATTTTGCCCCTTTTCCTCCCACTTTAAGTAGCTCAGTTACAAGACTGACTGACCATCGGACTGACCGTCTCATTCAGTGGCTTTCGTTCTTTGGCATGATTTACTCTCTCATTCGTATCACTTAGCTGCAAATCTTTGATTGTTCTGACTTATTATCTTGTTCCTCTGCCATTATCTGTTTATGTATGCTTAGCTATCTTATTCAATTACTTGATGTTGCTCACCAAACACATTTTCTCATTTCAAGAAATCCTTTTCCTCTTCTTCATCAGCTCATGACAATTTTCCATATTTGCATTAATTTATTGTCTGACTCTGTGATTTACCATTTCTTAGCCTTGACGTGTGTTTCATTTGCTGTCTGTCTGCACCTGATTTATCGCCTTATTGTTATTATCCACCGCCACCACCTCATGGCTACTCTTTATTAGATAAATCCAATGATGATATTTGGCTTCACAAGTTTCTAATTTAGTGGAATACAATCATAGGGTGGTCTCTGTTGTCAACTCCAGCTGATAACCTTGTGCTGATCATCCCAGCCCAGACACAGAACAAAACCTCGGTCCACAGTCGTCCTTCTCAGCTGCGGGGCAGTGATGTCACTCTTTAAATCTTTTACAGTGTTATTATTACTCTTGTTGAGAAAATACTTTATTATCTCATTCCATCAGCTTTTCTTTTATCAGTCTCATTATCGTATTACCACAGCTTTTTATGTGTGTTTAATTTATTGCCCTTTCACCCTCTGCTTATCTCATACCCTTGAGTTCACGTCTTTGCTGTTTCATGGCTACAAATTATTTTTTCATTCTTAAGGCTTGTGGGAAGGTACAAGAATACATGCCTGAGTGATGTGACGCGCCACTGATGCTCAGATTGAACACATTAACGAGTCGGGCTTCTGTGTGGCCCACAGCTTGATGACGCGAGTCCATGAGACGGCTGCTGATGACTGAGCTCCAGATGGGACGCTGTGGTGGGCGCACTGTACTTTATAGCCCTTGGGTTGGCAGTTCAGTCCTCATTCACTGGGGGGCTCTTGGTATTCGCATCCTACAAATTTTGTTGCCCTGGCCTAATTTTTTTTGTTTATTTATTCTTTTTGTTATTACTTAAACATTATTTTGAATGTTATTATTTACATATTTGGTGTTGCTTAGTATGTACTTTATTTATTACAGTCTTACTTACTGATTTTCTTATTTTGTATTATGTTAAGTTTCTATGTATGTTTCTGTTTTCTGCCCTGTCTCCTTGCTGTGGAGCCCAAGGGAGCGGGGCCACCTGATTATGCAAGTCCATCAGTCTAATTGGAGAGGCTGCTGTACTCGCATCAGTAAAATCCTAAAAGCTCAGGTGGGAACACAAACCCCAACAGTCCCTTTATATGCTGTCCTCATATTGATTTTGAGTCCTGTTTTAGTGATTTGCACTTCTTTTTGGATGTTTGGATTTCCTGTCCTTCAACCCCCTAATATCGATTAAATGTTCTGGTCCTGGCTTCTGTTTTGTTGGATTAGGATGATATGTTCTGCTCCTGACTTGCTTTTCTTGTTCAATTTTTTAAATTGATTTGAAATAAATCTTTAAATGCATAAAAACTTTATTGTCTGTAGCCGGGGATAGGGAAGCCTGGACTGACCTGCTTGGCCTTTTGCTGCCCAACCTTCACCAGCAAAACTGCTTAAAAAAGAAATGAGATGAGAATTGTGTTTGGTTTTGCTTTCAGAAAAGAGGGTTTTCCAGTTTTGTCTATTTTATTTATAAATGTTTGGCCTGAGCAGACTTTTTTTAGGGTTAGGCTGCCTCTGGTAAGGCCTTCTCTGCAGTGCCAGACCAGGTTGACGAGCTAGTCTGGCTATGGCTTTTCCAGGTCTACACCCATTTGTGAGCCTTTCTGTGGCAGAATCACAGAAGGTAGCAAGTTAATGAACATGCTTGTCCACTTAATTGTAAAAATATAGATATGTAATCAATTATAAAGTATCCTGGTTTTATCAATTAAACTGTTTATATGGGCCTCCCAAATATAGTAATCCATAATAAATACCATGTTTGAGTCGAGAAAACCTGGGATTATTCCAACTCCATTGAAGCCACAAGACAAGAACAAATGCCAGCTCATTGCTGGGCATGCTCACCCACACTGGGCCAACTTGGAGTCTACATCTCGAAAGAAGATAGTTTGGGGAGCCTGGAGAAACAAGCCATGTGGGTACAGGGAGAACAAGCAGACCCCCACAGACAGTGGCCATCTTCTACAGCCTGTGGTAGAAGCATCAACCAATTTGCCGTTGTACCAACCAGATGTTAAATCATCATCATCATCATCATAATGGCAAACTCATAGAACACTGGGGTGTCTTTCTACTTTTTCTAACACTGTGCTCTGCTATTATGGGTGTACCCAGTGCAGCTGGTCAGCATTTCTGGCACTAGTCAAGTGGGACATCTGCAATCAGAGGCGGTTGTGCTGTCCACCCATCTGCCAAATAGATGCTTAAGCCAACATCAAGTGGTCATGCTGCTGATATTGTTAGATAGACAGATTCATGAAAGATTCTATATTATGATGCTTTGGTCAATTATTTGGCTATAACATTAAACTTTCATTGTTGAGACAGAAAGAGGAAAATACTGAAAAATGTAAGAAATTTGAAAATGGAGAGGAAACAATTCAGTCCATCTAGCCTGTTTGTTTAGCTAATAGCTACACTGTCCCAATATCTCCTCCAGATTCTTCTTAAAGGTTGGCAAAGTCTCTGCTTCAACTCCATGGCTTGGTAGTTTGTCCCAGAGTCCTACCACTCTTCGAATAAAGAAGTGCTTTCTGGCTTCAGTGTGGCAAAGCCTGATCTGGATCAGCAAATATGACTGTGCATGATAGATAGATAGATAGATAGATAGATAGATAGATAGATAGATAGATAGATAGATAGATAGATAGATAGATAGATAGATAGATAGGAAAGGCACTATATAATAGATAGATAGGAAAGGCACTATATAATAGATAGATAGATAGATAGATAGATAGGAAAGGCACTATATAATAGATAGATAGATAGATAGGAAAGGCACTATATGATTGATAGATAGATAGATAGATAGATAGATAGATAGATAGATAGATAGATAGATAGATAGATAGGAAAGGCACTATATAATAGATAGATAGATAGATAGATAGATAGATAGATAGATAGATAGATAGATAGATAGATAGATAGATAGGAAAGGCACTATATAATTAATAGATAGATAGATAGATAGATAGATAGATAGATAGATAGATAGATAGATAGGAAAGGCACTATATAATAGATAGATAGATAGATAGATAGATAGGAAAGGCACTATATAATAGATAGATAGATAGATAGATAGATAGATAGATAGATAGATAGGAAAGGCACTATATAATAGATAGATAGATAGGAAAGGCACTATATGATTGATAGATAGATAGATAGATAGATAGGAAAGGCACTATATAATTGATAGATAGATAGATGACCCTCATTTCTAAATAGACGGAAAAACAACCTTAAATACTTCCATGGCAGTTAGCTCCTCATTTTAACACCCCAGCCTTCTTCATGGTCATCAATACCACTTAATTCTGTAACCCTGTTTTAGTGTCACAAAATGACTACTTGTAACATTTTAAAAACTCCAATGCAAACTGAAAATCTGTGAAGGCATGAAAGCTGGAAAGCATTTTATCTGAAGAGGACTTCAGTGAGTGTAAACGAGGCAGACAGGCCCCGGGACGGGTCAGGGGGACAGCACAGGCATGGTGTGCGGCGTCCCATCACGTGGCTTGTCCCGCAGGGCCCTCTCTCTAATTGGTTATGGCAGGCTGTAAAGTGGAAATCTTGCAGGTGACCTTATGCAGACACATCCTGTTCACACGGCGGCTCCCAGAGCAGTTTATTTCCTTCCATCAGACTTGAGAAAAGGCATTTACTTGCAAAGTGACTGAGAGCAGGAGGAACGAGCAGATGAGAGAAAAGTGCTGCTGCTCTTCCAGTTTATGTCCACTGAAGGCCAAGCTACTCTTTAAGGCAAAGCTGCCTTCATCACAAGAACAAAAAAATGTAATTCCTGTAATGACCAAATGTAGTAAGAGTTAAGAGTATTTGGCTCCTATTAAGGAGCGGAGACACACACAGTGCTTGCGGTATTTGTAATTATTTTCAGCCAGTCTAGTCATACAGTCCAATAGACTCCTGGCCCAGTTGCTATCTGTGCAAAGTCTGCACATTCGCCCTGTGTCTCTGGGGGTCTAATCTGTCTACTCGAGTTCCCTCCCACCTCCCAGATGTACGTGATATACTGTAAGTGAGTGAGTGTGAGAGTGCCCTGTGATGGCCTGGCCTCTCACACAGGGTTCATTCAGAGGTAGACTCAGACCACCAGCACTCTGAACTGGACAAAGCAGATTCACAAAATGGATGGACGGATGTTTCCAGGATGAGACTCTGACTCCTGCAATTGTGCTGAACGGATGAAAAAAGTAAATCAGGAAATCTCAGTCTGTTATGCTTTAGTCAGGGTCTGGGCCTCAGCTTGCGTGTGTTTTCTATTGCTTTTGAATTATTATTTTACATTTGCTTTTGTCATTTTAGAATGTTTGTATTTAATATTGTTTTGTTTATATACTATCCATCCTTCTAATATCCAACCCGGTATATCCTAATTACAGGGTCATGGGTTCTGCTGGAGCCAATCCCAGCCAACACAGGGTGCAAGGCAGGAAACAAACCCCGGGCAGGGCGCCAGCTCACCGCAGGGCACACACACACAACAAACCCACACTAGGGAAAATTTAGGATCGCCAATGCACCTAACCTTCATGTCTTTGGACTGTGGGAGGAAACCCATGCAGACACGGGGAGAACGTGCAAACTCCACGCAGGGAGGACCCGGGAAGCGAACCCGAATCTCCTAACTGTGAGGCAGCAGCGCTACCTACTGCGCCACCGTGCTGCCGTTTATATACTATCTAGTTTTTATATATTGTACAAGTGGTATGTGTCCTTGTTGTATCTCTTGAGTTCTGAGGGTTCAACCCGAGGAGGCAGACCCACCATGACATCACTGCTGAAGGACCGCCCCCTGCCTATTTATTCTGGCAGAGTGCGTGGATCCTGCAGAGAGTCATTGAGGTTTGGGGAATAAACATGTGGATTTCTGGTTTTGTAGATTTTTCCTTCAATTTTGAGCTTTTTTCTGGATTTGCCACCACTTTGTGCATCAATTTTTAAGGTAAACCTTTTTTTTTATTTTTGCTCTTTTTTCCTGCCTTTCCTGCCCATTGTGAAGTGATTTGGGCATTCATTTTTTTACAAGTTTTTGTTATGTTTTGTCAGGGTCTTATAGATAGATAGGTAGATAGAAAGATAGATGCATGTAAAAGCAGACAACAATTTTGAATAATGTTAGCATTTACTCCCCCGGGTGGAATTGAAGAGTCGCATAGTGTGGGGAAGGAACGATCTTCTCAGTATGTCAGTGGAGCAGGACGGTGACAAAAGTCTGTCACTGAAGCTACTCCTCTGTCTGGAGATGATCCTGTTCAGTGGATGCAGTGAATTCTTCATGATTGACAGGAGTTTACTTAGTGCCCGTCGCTCTGCCACAGATGTTAAACTGTCCAGCTTTATTACTACAATAGAGCCTGCCTTCCTCACCAGTTTGTCCAGGTGTGAGGCATCCCTCTTCTTTATACTGCCTCCCCAGCACACCACCGCGTAGAAGAGGACGCTCACCACAACCGTCTGATAGAACATCTGCAGCATCTTATTGCAGATGTTAAAGGACGCCAGCCTTCTAAGGAAGTATAGTCAGCTCTGACCTTTCTTACACAGAGCATCAGTATTGGCAGTCCACTCTAATTTGTCATCCAGCTGCACTCCCAGATATTTATAGGTCTGCACCCTCTGCACACAGTCACCTCTGATGATCACAGGGTCCATGAGGCGCCTAGGCCTCCTAAAATCCACCACCAGCTCCTTGGTTTTGCTGGTGTTCAAGTGTAAGTGGTTTGAGTCGCACCATTTAACACTTTGATTAGCTTCCTGTACTCCTCCTCCTGCCCACTTCTGATGCAGCCCACAATAGCAGTGTCATCAGCGAACTTTTGCACATGGCAGGACTCCGAGTCGTATTGGAAGTCTGATGTATATAGATTGAACAGGACCAGAGAAAGTACAGTCCCCTGCGGCGCTCCTGTACTGCTGACCACAATGTCAGACCTGCAGTTCCCAAGACGTACATAGTGAGGTCTGTCTGTAAGATAGTCCACGATCCATGCCACCAGGTGTGAGTCTACTGCCATCTCAGTCAGCTTGTCCCTAAGGAGCAGAGGTTGGATGGTGTTGAAGGCGCTAGAGAAGTCCAAAAACATAATTCTTACAGCACCACTGCCTCTGTCCAAGTGGTTTCCCTGTTTCATTTATGTTAGGTAGATTGCCCAGAGGGGACTGGGTGGTCTTATGGTCTGGAATCCCAGCAGATTTTATTTTTTTCTCCAGCCGTCTGGAGTTTTTTTTTTTTGTTTTTTTTGTCCTCCCTGGCCATCGGACCTTACTCTTATTCTATGTTAATTAATGTTGACTTATTTTATTTTCTTACTGTGACTTTTATTTTTCTATTCTTCATTATGTAAAGCACTTTGAGCTACATTTTTTGTATGAAAATGTGCTATATAAATAAATGTTGTTGTTGTTTATTTTTTTAAGGATGGCACCACTTGGTGACATTGCTGAGAGTCGTGGTCTCTGAAGTTGTGGCCTTTAACACACTACTTCACTTCTCCAAATGCAGAATAAAAGGATTAAACAATGAGCTCAACAAGAGCTGAAACGTCTCACTGATGGTGAAACTGTCAGTCCGGGGGGCCGATGATGAAGCTTGAGACGCACCACCTAAGTGTATGCCACCCACTGACACATATTAGTGACCCTGAGCAAGTCATTTACCACCCCGGTGCTTCAGTTATCGAAAGCCAGAAAACAACTGCAACTTCTTTTGTTAGCCGCTTTGGATAAAAGCGTCAGCAAGATTACAAAAATGTAAAGTGGGATTGGGGCTGACCACTGCGGCCCAGGTGGGTAGGCCTGAGCCCCCCTTCATGGCAGCATTATCTTCAAATGTGTTAAATCGATTCTTCAAGGGCACATGTAGCACATGTAGCAAGGTGTAATACGTCTTTTGAATTTTTTTTTGTTTTAGTTATGAACGTCCCCTCAAATCAATTGTTCCTGTTGTCACAAGAATGACACAAAAACATCATAAAGAGTTGGGGCAGCCGCCCGTATAAAGTGTCTTGTCTGCAAAAGGTAAATGAAATAGCTGTGAGATGATGACAAGACTGAGTCCAAAATGGAACTGATGACGTGGAGGCTTTAAAGGCCAGGGCAGGAAGTGATGTCAACAGGGCCGGAACAAAAAGTGACGTCATCAGGACCAGCAGTGACGTCACCGATAACCCCGGACCCAGAAGTGGTGTCTTCGAAACCGGAAGTGATGTCATCAGGGCTGGAACCAAAAGTGACGTCATCGGGACCAGCAGTGACGTCATCAATAAGGCTGGACTCAGACGTGGCATCTTCAGAACCGGAAGTGACGTCATCGGAGGCGCTGGAACCAAAAGTGACGTCATCGGAGGCTCTGGAACTGTGTGGGACTTCCTGAGAAAGGTCTGCAAGGGATTGAGGAAGACAATTAGTGCACCGTGTCGGCCCCTGGTCTGGTGTAGAACTACTGTTACTTAAGCCCTTTAGCTGTCTCCTACTCACATGTGTGTGACGCCGTATACGGTTAGTAGCACACCGATCGTGTGTTGTAGTACAGGCGCTAATTAATGTTACACCCCACAGACCGCATGCATCGGGTTTGTGTGTTAAGCTGCCAGAAGTAGGGTGGATGCTGTAGGGGTAGGTCGTGTTTTCAGCTCTCCCCAAGGCCTTTCTGATTTTACTTTATTTTATTTATCATGTACAGTGGAACCTCGGTTTGCGAGGATAATTCATTCTGGAAACGTGCTTGTAATCCAAAGCGCTCGTATATCAAAGCGAATTTCCTCATAAGAAATAATGGAAACTCGGATAATTTGTTTCACAACCCACAAATATTTATATAAAAATGATTAACACAAACCCTTCACTCTAACTAATGGAATCCCTGCTATCTGCTGACTCACTGGAATCTTTTTCTTTTTTTGTGACTTTAACAAGGTAACCTATCCAATGACAGTTGCTTTGCTTGAAGAGTCACTACACTTGGACACAAAATAAAAGAAATGCTTTATGCCCTGTAAGGTTTTTCTTAACTCTTTTGGGATTCCACCCAACGGGACAACACGCAGAAGAGCGTCCCGAAGCAACCGCAGGCTCCCAGCGCTGTAGCAGTTCACCGTAAAAGCGAATCCGAAAAGATCGCTGACATGCTATAAGTGCCTGCCATGGATGGATGATACAAGGAACATTATAAATGCGCAGGGCACAGAATTACTTAGCCACTAACCTGGCCATGACGCTGCCTGACTGCTGTGTCTGTGTCTGTCAGTGGCAGATCCCGCTACAATAAATAACCGTGCTGTTCCTGTTTCAAGCTGAATAAAGCTGGTGTTGCTAAAGTACTGAGACTCAGCTTTGTGTTTTGGGTGCAAGACAGGGGCTCACACACGTGGTCACCATGCTATAGTAAACAGTACACGCTCGTACGGATGTTGACTACACGTGTGAGACACGCCGACTGGGACTGAGCATGGGAGATGATTACCCACAATCCCGCAGTGAGAGAGAGAAGAACCATCAGCTCAGTTGTGATCACATGACGCTCGGTAGTCAATGCGTATACGTACTACTCGTATTGCAAGACCTCGCTCGTTTATCAAGTTAAAATTTATTAAAAATTTTAGCTCGTCTTGCAAAACACTCACAGAATAAGTTACTCGCAATGCAAGGTTCCACTGTATATTATTTGGAAACGCTTGAGTGTTCTTATATGTAGTTTTTATATGTTTACTTTTAAAAAATAAAAAGTTTAACGTTATTCTTTTAGTGTAGTGACACAGCATTTTAATGTACAGGGTGAGTCAAAATTAACACTAATGGATTATTTTTATCTCGACCACACCTTTCCAGGTCGATGGATAGGTTATGGTGGACCAGGGCCGTGGCCTCCACACTCCCCTGTGATTTCTGGTTTGGTTTCTTTGTCATATATAGGTTAACACAGGGTCAACATACAGTCAACCCTCGTTTATCACGGTTAATCCGTTCCAGACTCTGCCGCGATAAATGAATTTCCGCGAAGTAGGATTCTTTATTTATAAATCGAATATTTTCGCAGTTAGAGCATAGAAAACCTGTTTACGACCTTCTAAATACTGTACAATGAAATGTGTATGACGAGAAAAACAAGTCACTCAGCCTAGATCCAATAAAGGGAAAAAATAATTAAAAAATGAATAATTAAAAAAAAAAATTACAAGTTAAAAATAGACTAGCTATATAAAATAAAATGTGTACATTTTAAAAGAAATTCTAGAGCAATATGAGTTGAATGAGCAGCAAGTACAAATGACAGTTATTGCTCAGATAATGTTTTATAAGTTCCAGTGAGTATTCAGAGTGTAAGCAGGTAGTGCAATGAAGATGTAATGTAATGGAGATGTAATGTAATGAAGATGTAATGTAAGTGTATGTAAGTGTTCAGGTGCTGCTGTTGAGGAGTCCAATGGCCGTCTCAGTGGCGTAGCGTGGGCTTTCGTCGCCTGGGGCCGACCGGAAATTTGCCGCCCCTCTATTTAGTTATTCTTAAAAAAAATAGACAAAATAAAAAAAGCTGCATTAAATTTTTTTATTGATTAAAAATTTACTTTTCGTATTTTTTTAATAGCAAAATCTTTTATACAATTGTCAATATCAATATGTATGTCATGTTCAATTGCCAGAATAGCTAAATTTGTTAGCCTTAACGTGGACATAGTTGATCTGAGATAATTTTTGATTAATTTGAGCTTAGAGAAGCTTCTCTCGCAACTAGCATTACTGATGGCAGATGTTAAAAAAATTCTCCACATTATGACAATGTTTGGTAAACCATCTTCAAGTTTGGACTCAATAATATATTTTAATAAACTCAGAGAGCCGGACCTAATGAGTTCTTTTTTACAGTCTGGGTCTGTTGCAGCTACAAAAGCTTGTAGACGTACGCGCTCAAGTAGAAATTCTTCTTTATTAATGTCTTGAGGAGCTTGGTCTAAGTTAAGCTCGTCCCTGCACAATATCACTTCAGGTCTTAAAAAATCATATTTTTGCGCTAGATTTTGCAACTGTTGGAATCTTTCTCGAATTTCAGCAGATACTCTGTCTATTGAAAATTCACTTAGGTAGGTTTTATCGTCACTAGATACTGTCGTAGATTGACTCTACAATGCGCTGTAAAAACGTCTGAGAAAATTTCTATTGCACCACCTGCTTCACCTGCCACCCTTTCCGCACCCGCGCTGTCTGCTTGGCTTGAATCAGCGCGGGCGCGATTTGCAGTTTCAAATATACCTATATTTTTTTAAATTTAAATATCATGGTGATTGCCGCCGCCCCTTTTGATACGCCGCCCGGGGCCATGGCCCCCTCGGCACCCCCCTCGCTACGCCACTGGGCCGTCTTAAGTCTTGTAGTGCGAGCAGCCAGACTCCTGTATCGTCTGCCAGAAGGTAACAAGGAGAACAGCTGGTGTGCTGGATGGCGGTGGTCCTTTATGATGCTGCTTGGCTTACGCAAGCACCGATGGTTATGGGGTATGGTGAAGGAACGCGTGTATAGCAGCAATGTTTGTGATATCGACGACCTGGAGGACAGAATACGGACTGTTGTATCATCTGTTCCATGTGAAATGTGTGGCTGGGCTTTAAATGGTACTGGTGCTTGTTGGTCTTTGTGTGTTGAACTTGATGATGACAAACAGGTTGAGACGTTCCTGTAAATCATCTTGCACATATGAAGTATGTTTTGTGAATAAATTGTTCCCGCCGTTCAAATGTTAACATGATTTTTGATTCGCCCTGTAATTCAGCATAGTGTACAATACGACCATATGTATATTGTAGGTTTTCATTTTTATTTTTTACATTTTGTATTAATAGTCAAGTTTATAATAATATGAAATCATTTGGATTTATTATTTAAAAGGCATAGGGGAGAAGCTGTTTGTGTGACTCCCTGTCCTCTTTTCTTTTTGCTACTGTTTATATAAGACTATAAAATCTGAAAATTATTATTGTGTAAAGCTATGTAAATTGTAAATAGTTTTTCCTGGTAAAAACTATTTGAGTATGAGTAATACATTGTAAATAGCTCTTCATGTAATATGTTTATTGTGCTATTTATTAAAAAAAGAGAGAAGCGCAATGCATGTGGTAGGGGGCTTCGTGTGACCCCCTCTCCTCTTTTCTTTTTGTTTCTGGAAAGGAAAACTCAACCAAACCTCTCTTTCGGCCCCACACACCTCTGAGTTGACTTTTCTCGGCACAATGCGAGTAGGATGGATTCCAGTCGCTTGCACACAGATGAATGGCCTCCTTCTTCTCCTCCAGAGCTCTGCTGGCGTTTCCTCTAACGCAGAAGGCCCCCGCGCTGCCAATATTACCATTGTGAATGTTCAGCTGCTGTCATTCAGGTGACACGTGGAGTTTCTAACACAACACCTTCAAGTGCTCTGCTGTAGACGCCACACAATATTCTAGTTCTGTGCATCTAAAATTTGAGAGGCTTTTCAGGAAATTGTATTTGATAATTAAAAGCTTACATTTTGACAGCACTCATGCACCGTTACCAACAATCTTGATTTTAAAGTTCCTTCTGTGAACTTCGTTATCGAATGTTACCCAAATAGCACTGCAGGTCCACTTAACATTTGGCCCATTGCTGGAGTCGAGGTGATGGTAGGCAGTAGTAATGGTGGAGACCCTTGGGAGTCTCAGTTGTCCACAGGGCTCTCCGTGTATTTGTCGCTATAGGCATAGGACGGGTCTGCTTTGCTTCATTGCTGTCCCCCAGCCAGGCTTGCAAACAGAACATCTACATGTGGATCTATGGGTGCTGCTCCACAAATTAAACTGGTCACATCAAAGCCACCGCAATCGATTGTATTTCCATGCATCTGAAATGAAAGGGGATTCTCAGAAAATTGTACGTGATAATAAAAAGCTTACATTTTGGCAGGTCATCCAAGCTGACATTCTGGCCGAGTTTGGAATATGCACCGTTACCAAGACCATCTTGATTTGTGAAATAAACACAACTTACGGGTGTAGGCCAGACAACTGTCATACAGGAAGCTCAAAGGAATAGACACGGCCCCTCTAAGCATCTTGAAAAGATCTTGTGCCGTGTCTGCCTCTCTGACGTCCCCTTTACACAGGCCTTAATGGCCCCAGAAGTTCTTGGGATGGGGGGCAATTTAGCACTGAGGTCAGTGAACCCCATCATGGCAGGCTGGCAACAGTGCAACTTAAGTGGAGGCCACTTTTCTACTCCACGGGTGGAAGGACCACAAGCCCAGAAGGGAATTTCCTGAAAAAGCCAACAAATCCCATTCTGCTTTGCCAAAGTCAAATGTGTCCTGGTTGGTCTGCCGCTGCTTTCTTGTATAACTTCAATCCAAAGTATGGACAATGCTGATATCCATCCATCCATTATCCAACCCGCTATATCCTAACTAGAGGGTCATCTGTAGTCATCAGAGCCAATCCCAGCCAACAAAGGGCGCAAGGCAGGAAACAAACCCTGGGCAGGGCGCCAGCCCACCGCAGGGCACACACACACACGCCAAGCACACACACGGGACCATTTAGAATCGCCAATGCACCTAACCAGCATGTCTTTGGACTGTGGGAGGAAACCCGGGGAGAACATGCAAACTCCACGCAGGGAGGACCGGGAAGCGAACCCGAATCTCCTAACTGCGAGGCAGCAGCGCTACCCACCACGACACCATGCCACCCACAATGCGAATAGTGAAGCATAAATTTAATTTGACTTGTATTCAATTAAAAACAGTATAAGACAAGGCCCTCCATTGTTGACCTGATTAACTGCATCGCTTTTGAAGATAGACATTTATTCTGAAACTGATGCCTGCATCTCATTCCAAAATGTTGGGACAGGGGAGTTTAGGAGTAATAACGATGTGACGAGGTGATGTGAAACAAGAGAGATGATCACCTTCTGGTATGTCAGGAGCCTCCAACAAAAGCCAAGTCCTTCAAGAGTAAGGATGGCTCAAGAGGCGCCAATTTGACAACAGATTCATCAGTAAATAATCCAGCACTTGGAGAACAACGTCCCCCAACGACAAACCCATAGGAATTATGGGCATTTCACCCTCTGTGGTACAAATTTCAAGGAATCCGGTCAAAAAAAGATAAGGGCAAAAAACTGTGTGTGATCTGCAATCCCTCAAATATCACCATCTTAAAAACTGGAATGGATATCACGACATTGGCTCAGGAATGCTTTGGTGAACCTTTGCCAGTCAGCACCATTCACTGTTGCATCCAATGATGAAAGTTAAGCCTTTACTATACAAAGCAAAAGCCGTACATCAGCACTGCCCAGAAGCACCGCCAGCTTCATTAGGCTCTGTCTCATCTGAGAAGGTAAGTAACACAGTGGATTTGAGCTTTGTGGTACAACAGTTGGTGGGAAAAACAGCCATTGTGTTCAGCAGGCTAAAGAGAAAAGGACCATCCAAGCCGTTATCAGCACCAGGTCCAAAAGCCAGCATCTGTCATGGTAGAGCGTCAATGCCCATGGCATCTGTGAGGGCACCATTAATGCACAAAGATGCACACAAAGATATGCTGCCATCCAAATGCTGTCATTTCTAGGACAGTGCCAACCCACAATCAGCCTGGATTACAGTACAAAAGTGCACAGCTGTGCGACTGGCAGTCCTGACCAGTGTGGCACATTATGAAGAGCAAAACACAGCAATGAAGGCCCCATACAATTAAATGAATAAATGGGAGAAATTCTGCTTGATAAACCCAATCAAATTCTGCCTTCAGCGCCCAAACACTCAATAAGTGTTATTTAAAAGAAACGGTGACGTTACACTCAACTGTCTCAGCTTCTTTGGAGTGTGTTACAGTAGTCAGATTTGACAAGAGTGGATAGTAAAAAAATACATTTAAAATAATGTGTCGTTGTAGTTTTTTTTAGTATAGTACAGGCTGAATAGGAGATACAATTCACTTCTTTTTGCTGTTATTAGTATTTATCATCCTATGGCAATGCTTTTGGAATTGTACTTTAATTATTTAATTCAGCAACCTTTCTGAAAAGTAGGAGGTCGCAGAGTGTGATGTTCCTCTGCGTGTGCCAAAGCTGATCCCCCTGCAATGCCGTCAATGGCTGACAAGCGGATCGCAGTCCCTCACAGTGACACGCTTCTTGTTCTTGGTGTTGCTGCTGCTGCTATGAATGCGTAAATGAAACAAAGCTTTTGCTGGTACCAGAAGCCACCTTTCTGAAGGCTGAATGTATATGAGATCCCCTTTCATTGGCCCCAGAGGGGCTTCGCGTGCCATCTGTGGGGCTCAGTCTGAGACGTAAGACAGCAGCGGCCGACGACGGCGATTACACGACGTGCGAAGACAAAGCCGTCAAAACAAGAGCGCAGCGCGCGCCGCGCGCTCCCGTAGCCGCGCCTGCGTCGTACCTCCTCCCTGACGAGTACGCGCATTGCCTTCTAAAAGCCCGATTGTCAGGATTAACGGGCATCGCTGCTTTGGCCGCCTGCCTTTGCCTGCAGACATGCCATTCGAAAGTCGCATTCGGGGTGAAATGCCACAACAAACGCAAACCCACTTAAGAGTGAAGTTTAAGCAGCGGCGAATCCAATGCCAGGAAGCACTGAAAAGACGTCATCTTTAAAACGTTAGCTAATGCAGTGCAAAGTCGGGTTGGGGTGGGGTTCGGTTGGAAAGAGGTATTCAAAACTCGATCCGTACGACATCTCCTTGTCCTGGTTGGGGGGTCAAGGTGACAACAACCCACGCATCTTCGTCCTGCTCCTCCTTAGGTATTCCGAGACTCTCCCGGGTCAAGCCAGAGATAAAACCCCTCCAGCGTACCCAGGGTCTGCCCCTCGATGTTCAATGGTCAAGCCTTGTGTTTGCCATTCTAACTACATGCCTGAAAGACCTAAATGGTTCCCTCATCGCGCATCTTAATTCAACTCTGGTATTGATAGAGAATGAGCCTGAGCCCTCCAAGGACACCCTGGAGCTTCAAGTAAATGGAGTTGACTCCCATGGGCACCAATAGAGTCTAACTGTAGACCCCCTGAGCTCCACCTATTACACTGTGGCTAAGATTAAAGTTGTGGGAGGATTATCTGACTCCAATAATGGCAGGTACTGTCAAGTAAGTTAGCCCCACCTCCTTGGAGCTCCAGGGTGGAGACTCAGGGCTGCAGAGATACCTGACTCAAGCTCTTCAACTACCATTCAATTTGTATGTTCTTACACACAGTCAATGAAATAATATAAATAAACCATAACAGATAAAGCAACACATGCTGCGCAGTGGCTAGCATCGCATCCTCACAGGTCTGCCGACTTGGGTTTATTTCTCATGGCAGACACTCCCCATATCCATGTGATTAAGAGTTGCACACTGTGATGAACTGCTTTGTGCCCAATACTCCCCTTGATGAGCAAAAGGGGTTAAAAATTAAGAAGGTTATATTCGGACTTTCATCCAAATACAGTCATATGAAAAAGTCTGGAAACCCCTCTCAGCCTGCATAATAATTTACTTTCAACAAAAAAGATAACAGTGGTATGTCTTTCATTTCCTAGGAACATCTCAGTACTGGGGTGTTTTCCGAACAAAGACATTTAGTGAAGCAGTATTTAGTTGCATGAAATTAAATCAAATGTGAAAAACTAGCTGTGCAAAAATTTAGGTCCCCTTGTAATTTTGCTGATTTGAACGCCTGTCACTGTTCATACTGATTTCTTGCAACACCAGATTGGTTGGAATAGCTTGTTAACCCTTGAACTTCATAGACAGGTGTGTCCAATCATGAGAAAAGGTACTTAAGGTGGTCAATTGTAAGTTGTGCTTCCCTTTGACTCTCCTCTGAAGAGTGACAGCATGGGATCCTCAAAGCAACTCTCAAAAGATCTGAAAACAAAGATTGTTCAGTATGATGGTTTAGGAGAAGGCTACAAAAAGCAATCTCAGAGGTTTAAACTGTAAGGAATGGAATCAGGAAATGGAAGGCCACAGGCACAGTTGCTGTTAAACCCAGCAGGTCTGGCAGGCCAAGAAAAATACAGGAGCGGCATATGTGCAGGATTGTGAGAATGGTTACAGACAACCCACAGATCACCTCCAAAGACCTGGAAGAACATCTTGCTACAGCTGGTATATCTGTACATCGTTCTACAATTCAGTGCAATTTGCACAAAGAACATCTGTATGGCAGGGTGATGAGAAAGAAGCCCTTTCTGCACTCACGCCACAAACACAGTCGCTTGTTGTAGGCAAATGCGCATTTAGACAAGCCAGATTCATTCTGGAACAAAGTGCTTGGGACTGATGAGACAAAAATTGAGTTATTTGGTCACAAAAAAAAGCGCTTTGCATTGCGGAAGAAGAACACTGCATTCCAAGAAAAACATCTGCTACCGACTGTCAAATTTGATGGAGGTTCCATCATGCTGTGGGGCTGTGTGGCTAGTTCAGTAACTGGGGGCCTGGTTAAAGTCGAGGGTCAGATGAATTCAACCCAATATCAACAATTTCTTCAGGATAATGTTCAAACATCAGTCACAAAGTTGAAGTTACGCAGGGGTTGGATATTCCAACAAGACAATGACCCAAAACACAGTTCAAAATCTACAAAGGCATTCATGTAGAGGATGAAGTACAATGTTCTGGAATGGCCATCACAGTCCCCTGACTTGAATATCATCGAAAATCTATGGGATGATTTTAAGCAGGCTGTCCATGCCCGGCAGCCATCAAAGTCAACTGAAGTTAGATTTTGTATAGAAGAATGGTCAAAAATACCTCCATCCAGAATCCAGACACTCATCAAAGGCTATAGGAGGCGTCTAGAGGCTGTTATATTTGCAAAAGGAGGCTCAACTAAGTATTGATGTAATATCTCTGTTGGGGTGCCCAACTTTATGCACCTGTCTAATTTTGTTATGATGCATATTGCATATTTTCTATCAATCCAATAAACTGCCTTGTTATGATGCACTTTACTCTTCTCCTATGTAGGGTTAATCAAACGGGTGGACTTGGTTCAGCCACGAGAGTCACCTGCATATCTCATTTGAGACGGTTGGAGAGCACACTATGAGTTTACCTGAGGGCTGTGAGAAGAAGACCAGTCTCAGCAAAGAGAACAGGATAGACGGCTGCACTGCAACCAGTGAACTCCAAAGGCAGCACCCATCTGGCACAATGGTGGTCTGTCTGCTCAAACACATTTCATTCAGTGATAATTCCAGCTTTAGTGCAATCTGCTGATACAGCAAACCACTGGATGATGGGTAAGAGAAACTGAATGCTGGGAAGAGGAGTCAACACAGAGAGGGCCCGTCACAGCTAAGGGGAATGTGGAGAATGTTGCGTCTCGGAGATAACGTTCTCTTTCAGATGAAGGTGAACTGCAGGTCAGCATTCAACGGTTAGAGATAGAGGCAGCACGTTCATTTTGAAAGATCTGCTGGCTGAATGTTGTGATGAGACCCTCACAAACAATCGAAGCGCCTTACAGGTCAGCCCAACTGGAGGATTAAAGTTGATTGCAAAGTGTACGGTTTAAGGCGGACTCTTCAAAGACGTATGCTGCAGCCACTTGGGAGTGCCACGCAGCTGGGGACTGCTAAATATAAAGGGGGCATCGACGATGTGCTCCTGGTGCTGGCTGTGAAGTAACTCGCTTAGTCAAAGTGGCGTCACAATGTGCTGCCCCTTAAAGGCTATCAGCTGTAAATGTCGTATTTTATTTCCTCCGCACGACCATTTGAGACCTGCTGTCTCCTGTATGTGTTACACGTCATACGCGATACGTCTGAACGCCATGATCTTTAATGAATTATTTCTGGTCGTTATGTTGGGCCTCGTTTGCAGAAGTATAAATTTAGATATCTGGAGTAATGTGCTCACTTCATCACCGATTATCTGTTTAAGCGCGAGTCTAAAAGATGGCAAATCGCCAAGGACAGCATTCGTGAAGTAAAAAGTTGCTGAGAATCAGAGATGATGCCTCCCACCCAGTCTCCAAGTCAACGTGTTGGCTGACCTGAGTGGCTCTTTGTAACGGCCTGAGGTCCCACTAGTAGGAGGCTCTCCAAGGGGCAAACTGAAGAGGGCACAGCGAGCAGGTAAAGTGTCGGGTAAATATTGGCCATCGCCTCTGGTCACGTCTCCATGAAGAGCTTGTGAATGAGCCACGATGGACGGGTCAAGAAGTAGTGAAAAAGGTCACTCGGCCCACCGGGCAGGCTTGTTGAGTAATCACGTTTCGATAGGAGCAGAAGGAGAGTCTGAGCAGAAGGGTCAATGGTGAGAAACAAGCCACAGGAGGACAGCGACGAGAGGAAACGAGTGTGTGAACGCAGAAGAGCAGAGTCCATTCATGGAGACACAGCAAGTAGCAGAAGATGGGCTGAATGAAGGAAAACATGTCCTGATGGACTTCTTTCAGATGAAATAACAACTTTTTCTTCCATTTTAGAACTGGCAAATGTAGCCCAGGGTAGTGGAGAGGGAGTACCGGTAATAGAAATAATAATAGTAATGATGATAATAACACATGCTATTTAAATGGCACCTTTCCCATGCTCAAAGTGCTTTGTAAATATTCAAAACTATACAATATGAATAATCTATACTAATAAAAGGCAAAGCCCTCACTCACTCACTCATCACTAATTCTCCAACTTCCGTGTAGGTGGAAGGCTGAAATTTGGCAGGCTCATTCTTTACAGCTTTACAGGTTTCATTTTAAAATTCTATGCGTAACGGTCATAACTGCCTGCAGCTCGGTCGCCGTGTGAGGCGGAGTTGCGTCTCGCATCATCACGCCTCCCACGTAATTGAGTGCCTGCCCATACAAGGTAAATATTCGCGGGTGAAGGACTGTGCAGGTTTAATGAGAAGATGCAGGGTATAAAGCCTCGATGCTAAAGACCTGGCGAAGTCATGCCTTCTCTGCTGGCCTAAAAAAATATCTGAATCACAAACTGATGTTAATTATATTTTGTCCATGAATACTTATTAAATAATTCCAAAGAGTCTTTCCGCTTCCTTTCATAGCTTTTCCGATGGTTGTGCCGCTTCCAGGCATGTATTTTCATATTAAAGCATTTAACCAATCACATTTCAGCCATCATTTGTTGCCAGGCAGAGAGGCCTTCACAATCCGTTGTGAAGGCACTCTAACACAGAATAAATGTCGATTAAACTGTTGCTTCAACCAGTCAGATTTTGAGTTGGTGTCAGTAGGGCCCTCTAGCAGGCGTACGGCAACATCACCGTATTCGGACCCATTGATTGGATAGAAGCCGATATGAGGAACTCTATGAGGCCATTAAAGGCACCATAGCGATCCGGCGCAAGATCTTTGCTCGCACTACGGCCAACTCCATGGCAGGATTCTGGACAATATTATTTGCCAGACACAGACCAGATTTCAAGACCACGAAAACCTGATGTTTGTCACGCTCCTCGAGCCCCAGAAGTTTCGGGAATACAAGCAAAATTTCCCACATGCAGCCTTCTCCAGTTTAACACAAGAGCCACGGAGCAGTTTTTGATCTGTCTCGGCTAAAAACAGAACTGACTGTAATGTATGCCATGGATGATTTTGTAGGAAAATCTCCCACTGATCTCCTTGACTTTCTTCATCAGAAAAATCTGAATGAGAGCATGGGGCAGCTGTTTACATTGGTATATTTGGCGGTGACCATTCCCGTGTACGCTGCTTCTGTCGTGCGGACATTTTCAGCCCTAAAACTGAATTAAAACTTATGCCAGAAATACGACAGGGCAGGTTCGACTTTCAGCTTTAGCTTCAATGGTGATAGAAAGGGACTTTTTGATGGAACTGAAGTGCACGAATAATCCGTATGACAGAGTAATTGAACTGTTTTTGAGGAAAGAGAGGAGGATGGATTTTGTTTACAAATAATCAGAATTTTTGGTGAGTAAAATGTTGCGATTTTCCTAAATAATTTTGCAAGTTTATGAGTTATTATTGATGTTTTTTATGTGTGTCGCGGCTGTGGCTGGAGTAGAAAGGAACTTGTTCACCCCTGGTTTGTCTATTCAATAAAGGCATTTATTGTGGCTACAGGAGTTATCTATCTGCGATGCAGCGGCTCTTTGTACTGTATTTCTGCATTTTAAGATGGTTTTTATAACCACAAATTAGTTTTTGAGGGGCGGGTTGATTCAGACGAAGCAATACTGAAGGCCTAGGTGTGAAATGCACGGTCCGCCACTGGACCAGATGATACGTAAATTTGATGAACATTACAACCCGAAAATAAACTAAACTGTAGAGAAGTTCAGATTAAACTGCGTCTCTCTAAATCCTTCGTGCGGGAACATTATAATAAGGCTTAACAATCTTATTGTTACATCTTCTACGTGTACCAAACCGTCCTTATTACGAAGTCTTCCTTGCTTTACCGCTGGCTGCTTCTTTCCATTCACCTTCCTAGCTCTTTATTTAAACAGTTTTCCTTCTCACTTTTCCGCTTCTTCGCTGTCTTCTCCCTTTTCGTTCAAAATACGCGCCTTCTTGCCTTTTTACAGTCAGCTCCCCTTACGTCACACCATGGTACGTTTAGCACAAGTTAATACCGGGAATGCCTGTTAAACATCTTAGATTCACGAGTACCGATTTGGGTAGTGAACAGTTCGATGAATGAAACCTGTTATCTTTACAATGGTTGACAAACACGGAATGTAACTTCATAACAACACGTCCTCCAAATACGAACCTGATTGAAAGAAATAATGATAATCAAATCCTTGATGACGGCAATACTCATAACAGTGACAAAACAATTACATTGACAATCAGGTTATGTTATTTTTTTCCTTTTCTTTTCATAACTTCTTTAACACACTACTTCTCCGCTGCGAAGTGCGGGTATTTTGCTATCTCATATAAATGACAAAGGATACAAACTAATATCACAGAGCAAATACAACAACAACAACAACATTTATTTAAATAGCACATTTTCATACAAACAGTAGCTCAAAGTGCTTTACATATTAAAGAATAGAAAAATAAAAGACACAATAAGAAAATAAAATAAGTCAACATTAATTAACATCGAATAAGAGTAAGGTCCAATGGCCAGGGGGGGCAGAAAAAACAAAAAAAACTCTGTAAAATCTGTAGGGATTCCAGACCATTAGACTGCCCAGTCCCCTCTGAATAACAGACAATATAAAAATATGAAAGTCACACAAGAAACAGGACCAAACAGAAGAAAGCCACGACCAAACATCACAGTTTGTATAAGCTTATGAGGACGTTACAGAACTGGGCACCACTGAACCTGGAGGTTCCCCTAAAGGGTCCAGGACCTCCTTAGCCTCTTAACTAAAATGGATGCCATGATGTCACTCTTCCAGATCTGGGGCCGTGTGCTGCCCCCAACTGGTCAGGCAGAGCCTCCTGCCATCTGAGCAGATTAGACGGCCTCCTGCAGGTGAAAGGCTCACATGTCTGTTAAGCCCCTTACCATTTAACAATCAGATGGTGTGTTGGACTCTTCCACCCCGGCTAGCACCATTTTCAGGCACCCAGGACACATTCAGGAGGCTCTGTGGCCCCATTGTGGCATATTCTGGTTATCTCTTTGTGGCTCTGTTTATTATTATTGAAGGCATCACCTCTGTAAGTGTCAATTCACAAAGCTCGGGCGCTACATTACACACCCCGACCTGGATTATAACATCCTAAATCTGTGAATCTGCGTTTAGGAGATTAGCACAAGCTAAAAAGTGAGATGAAGGCACTTGTGGAGTGTTTGAGGGGCAAAGCGTAACTAACAGCCCAATACGTGGGCCACACATTCCATCATCTGATTGGTATCTGGCATGTCTGCTGACATTGGGACACACTTGGCCAAACTTCGAGGACTGACACGTATATATCAGATCAGCAGGCGATGAAGACCTGGTGGTCTTAGCTCTCATTTACATAACCTTAGCCGCTCAGAGGCAGTCAGCGGCGTACAACGTGAAGCCCATCGTCTAATGTGACACACCCAATGACTGAGACCAACTAGTCTGTCTGAGGTAAAGTCAAACTTGTGTGATTTTCTCTAGTTGGAGGGGCAGAGAGGTGACAATCAGTGAATGGTCATCTGGAGGTGCAATGCATGAAATGTATTGACGAGGAATAAAGAACTCTCATGGTTTGAACCACACAAAGAGAAGAGATGCCTGTCTGTCTGATGTTTCGTGTTTTATGTACTAAACATAAATAGGGGGAAAAAAAGAAAAAAAATGGGCCGAGACTGCGGCTGAATGCTATTAAACCTTCATGCAGCACCGGCTCCATCGCGTAGCACAGAGGCTGTGGGCCTCACAAACAGAAGAGAAACTTGTCTGTCTAATGGCTCGTATTTTACATAATGCAACAGAATGTAAAAATGAAATGAAGGACGGAGATCTCTGATGAACTTTATAAAGTAAAGCACCAGCCCTATTGGCTGTCAGAAAAAGGGGTGGACACGACTGTGCAGGAGGATTGGTGCTCAGCGATTCTCATTCATGTAAGCTGGTGCAGTGACAAGATCAGCAAGTAAGACAGCAGCAAAGTTCATCCACAGCTGTCTGTCTTTGACCATCATCTCCAGTGTGCCCCAAATGTAGTTCATAGCTTTCATCTCGTCCTCCACCGGTTGTCGCCAGGTTGGATCTTCTTCATCTTTACTACATCCTTCTGCTGTACAGTAGAGTGCGGTTTTAACGATGGTATCAGCATCTCTCCTCATCACCAGGCCCAACCACTCCCAACACCTCTTCATTATAACAGTGCCCATGTCCTTCTCTTGACATTGGAGGAGAAGGTTGTGTTTGGAGATCTTTCTGGAACAAAAAAAAGCCCAATATCTTCATCAGGCTTATGGTGTGGAACGGTGACAGCTTGGTTAGGTCATTAGTTGTCATGTGCCGGCCCTGTACAGCAGTGTAGACAGGACACGGCTTTTATATAGTTTTAATTTGGAGTGGATGCTATACTTGGATGACTTCCACACTTTTTCCAAGGCCCTGAAGGAATTCCTTGCTTGTCCCAGCCTACTCTTGATATCCTCATGAGTGTCACCATCCCGGCTGATGACATTGTCTAGGTAGTTAATAATAATTCATCACATTTATACAGAGCACACAGGGAGGACCCATGATGTGAACCCATGACCTCCTTATTGAACTTCTCTATCCTGGGCAGGTCAGCACCGTATACCTTGATTGGTGGAGGGGATTCCACATTCCTTGTCATGATCTCTGCTTTCCTTTGGCTCACTTTCAGTCCCACCTGACCCCCAATGAGGCAGAGGCGTTCAGTTTTGCCCGGCATGTGTTGGTGTGTGTGGGACAGCAAGGTAGGATCATCTGCAAAGTCAAGGTCTTCTGCGGTGGTGAGGAGAGTCCACCTGCTACCTCAACTGTAATGTGCTCCACTACTTTGCTTGTTTCTTTCTGTACGGATGTTCACATATCTTAGTATATCACTGCACTTTTGCAAAAGGAATGTCTGAAACTCAAAAATTATTATTGATACACTAATGAAGACGACATGAAAGAACCGTGTAAGGTCATTGCTTTGGTGAACTACACGATTTGAAGTGCCTAAGACTCTATTTAATCAATGACGGCAGCTCCTGCTCACATGAGGAACCTCCATAAACACGTCAGTCGCTCACACAGCAGCATACGGGGTCTACACTGCAAACCGTTCAGAGAAATGAAGAAATGCTGTGACAGACTTCATTACCTAAACTCTGAAGTACACCATGAAGGACAGGGAATGGCAATGCTGAGCCTCTGGCAGGGGGACGGAGGAGAGCATTGTGTCTTTACGGTGAAAGGCGCTATACACCTGCTTCACAGAACGGCGCCCATTTACAGCATCGTTCACAGTCACAGGCTATCATCTCCCATTCATTAGTCCTCATATTTAATTTCAGGTTTATCATTGCATGTACACGACCCAAGGTGATGCCCACCTGAATGCCACCCACGGTTAACATGACACCGGTTGGCATGAATAAGAAGTGTCAGCATGACTGACTGCTGAGTAGCCTTGTGACGTGTGGTTTCAGCGTTAATGGCACCAAAAGGGACAAAAGAGAAAAGTGGCTGTGCAGGGTGGCCGAAGTCTTCAATATGGCTGCTCACCTTTAAATGTGTCCTGAATAGAAGGCAGCTGGGTGCCAGTGGTACTCTCTGCCAACCCTGCAGCGCTTTGCAGTCCTGAGTCCTGACAGGATTTTAAAGAGTCAATGAGGATGAATTCTGGGGGATGCCTGAAGAAGTTGCTGAGCACAGATGAAGACCACCAGGAGTTTGTGGTGTTGGCTTTTCCTGTGACATCCTAAAGGTGTGCTGGTCAGGCTGACTGGACTCCCTAGGCTGGCACTATGGTGAGGATGAGGCAACACACTCACTGGTGGTCTTTGACTTAGAAAAGGGTCTGACCCAAAGAACCGTGGACTGGAATACAATCAGGTTAGAAAATTAAACCTTGCATAGAAATGTTAATTCAATTCTATAGAGGATATTTCTGTATAGCACCTTTTACTTTCTTCGGGCGCCGAATGCTGTGCCAAGTTCACAGACTGACCCAAGTACAGACTTTACAAATCCCTAAATACACGACGAGCACACGTCAAGGCACAGATTTGTTTAAAATGATCCAAAACGTCTAAAAGGAAGCAACCCTGGAGACCCCATCCAGTCCACCTTTGTGTGGTGCTGCAGATGAGGTGGACTTGCTGTGTCTTCTCCTCCTTCCTTCACATTGGTCCAAAAGCAAAAGAGCCAAACTTGAGCTCTGCAAGGCCAGGAGTGCCCCTTCTCAGCGCAGGCACCAAAGATCAGGTCCTCCAAGCCGTTGAGAAGCCACGGCAGTTTCTATATTCGGAGATCTGGTCTCAGATTTAAAAGGCAGAACCTCTAGTCTGTCATTAAGCTGGAAAAGCAGCAATCAGGGAATTTCCTGAGGTTTCAGAGATCAAAGCTCTGGACCCCCACGCCAAGCATTGCAAGGTCAGAGGTCAGGCTCTTTTTACTGAATCCGAGGCTGTTCGCTTTGAGACCCTTTGGAGGGACACTTTGGCCACACAGTTCGTAAGGGTGCACTGTTTCTGGCGTCTTGTCATTTTTGTTTTCTATGCTATTGTTCACATTTTCTGTATTCTCAGCCCCCCAAACACCCCCTCCCCCATCGCCACCCCCTGCAAAACATTCACACACTGGTGGTGCGGTGGCCAGCTTCCAGAGTCCTGGCTTTGAATGTCAGCTCCGTCACTCTCTGTGTGGAGTCTGCATGTTCTCCCCGTGTCTGGGGGGGTTTTCTCCTGCCACATCCCACTTCATATTGGCCGCATTAGTGTGCTCTGTGACAGATTGGACTGGTATGCCATGCTGGGATGACTCCTGACACTGCAATGGTGGGCTCACACAATGGCTGGATATCATTAAGCCCTGAACTGTGTACTCATCCTTACTCTCCAGAGACAGCGTCAGGTGGGCCAGCCCGTATTTAACAATCACTTCATCCATTCTGAAAACGCTGACAAGCTGTCAAATTTCCTTTTACCGGTCAGGTCCGAGGGGCCAGCTGTCTTGCACAGGGTCTCGTCTTCTCGTGCAGTAATTAGTGGCCCCGAGACGTGGCCTCCCAGCTGCTAGACGGGGCTGACATTCATTTGGGTCGTGACTCCCTAGGATGCATTAGTGATCAAACGAGCGCCGAGCGCCACTGCACTTTTTAATTAAATCGCTCATATGTGCAGGAAGGGTCCCTCCATGCTACGCCGCTCCTTGTGGGTTACCATCTGCAGCGTGACCGCTGAGGCGAGGCCCATCGGTGTCCCTTTCATGCTCCCAGCATTTTCAGGTCTGTTTCTAATAAATGTTACCTCACAGAGATTCACGTCTGCTAACCACCTCAATGACAGACCCCACGCGCTGTGGGCCTCACGGAGTAGGAGTAACCTTCACAACAGTGCAGGGGTGCCATGTCGACCCGAGAGGACTTGGATCACAGCAGTCCAAGCAGACGTCACACTCACAGCGTAAACTAAAGTGGGAATTGAAAATGAAAAGTTCCGGACACATTGGTGGCCCCGTCTGAGGTGACTCTGGAGCTCATGGGACATGGCGTATGGAATGGGAGAGAGGACTCAAGTGCCGGCCTGGATGGCCACTCTGTGCAGATGGCATGTTCTCTCAGGGTCTCCTAATACGTCTGCAAAGGTGACAATGGATTGGTAACCTTAAATTGTGGTGATGAACTCTGACCACGAGACCACCTCCGACTCATTGTATGACCCAAACAAGTCACCATGTAAATAAATATTGGCATGTCAAAGAGGGGGCCCTAGGATGGTGCTCTCGATATAAAATGAAGAGGGTCTGTGTGGGGGCCATGATGCCTCTCCAGCGTTGGCTCCTGGCTCATGCCCGCTACTCCTCAGACTCTCCACAATCATGCAATACACAACAAGAGTTCAGGAAATTGAGAGACAATTTCACTTTATTGCTCTTCATTGATGACTCAGTAAGACCTCTGCTTCACACCTGACATTGCTGGGTCAGACACCAGCCCCAAACCCCCTGGTGGTCTCCAAGGACAGGTATGATTGGCTAATTCATACCTTTAAATCACTTTATCCTGCGGTGGGCTGGCACTCTGCCCAGGATTTGTTCCTGCCTTGTGCCCTGTGCTGGCTGAGATTGGCTCCAGCAGACCCCCGTGACTCTGTGTTAGGATATAGCGGGTTGGACAATGACTGACTGACTGATTGAAATCATTATACCCATTCTGGAAATGAAGACATGGGTGTCCAGCAGTGGCGAGTCTGTCCGTCAATTGAGGGGCCGCTCAGCCCAAAATGTGATTAGTGACCCGACACTTGACCGCTCAGCTCTTAAGAGTCAATTGCCCCAAAAAAGCGGGTAAGAAAATGGCAAGGGATGAGCAAAAAGAACAAGAAAATGCCAAGCCATGCAAGCACAGATGCTCTTCATTTTAGTATTTCAGGCAGGGGCTGATATGTTTCATGCTTTTTGATCATTTCTGTTGCTTTCAAGTTATGATTTTACATGTCACTCTGATATTTAATGTTATTTAATTTAAATTTTATTTAGCATTTACGCATTGGGGTTTCAGGCAGAGGAGGGTAAAACACAAACTGTGATCTGATGGTGGGCAGACATGTGACACACGGTGACTGAGGAGCAAAGAGCCGCACGGCATCAGGAATTGGGTGAAGCTCCACCCCCTTTGGCCCCTCCTTTTATAATTAAGTAGTGGTCACATGACAGTGTGACATGACAATGCAGAATGTGGAGTTGCTCCAACAAGGCGTACTTTGAACCTTTGTAAAAGCCTCCATTGAAGTCCTCTAGTGCTCAGTGTTTCCAGCCAGTGATACTTTGCTGCTTGCATTGTTGACGTTTGATGTTCAGTGGTCGGAGTTGACCCGATTTTGGTTTGTGATTTTATGTCATTATGTCGTTTAGATACCTTCAGCTGGATACTAAAGCCCTTAACTTAAACGTCATTCGACTTTCTGCTCTGTTGTTTTGGATTACAGACATGTTAGTGGACACCCTTGTTTAATTGTCCCATCGTGCGTCTTTCCAATCTGCAGTGTGCTTAGGGTCCTCGATGGACACCCACAGTAAGTGGCTGCGGTGGGCGAATCTGCTCAGTATGCGCCTGACACGGCACTGTTGTTAAGTTCCCAACTACAAAAGGCCTGCACGATATTCAAGATGGAGGGAGGCAATATCGTTATTTTTTTAAACTGTCTCCTCGAGATAACAGAATAATTTTATCGAGATCTTGAGAAAACAAAACTTAACCTTTGCTCCTAGCATCAGGCTCGCTTAGATTGCGACGCCTATACAGCTGAAGCCTTGCTAACCATCTTCTTAAATGAAGGCATAAACATATTTCAGTCTGCATCAGCCCTTGATTGAACAAAAACGTGGCGCGCTGATCAACACAGTTCTGCTCTTCTGCCATTTCAAACAGGACGTGGCTTCAATAAGCTAAACATTAAATGTTACATACAATTATTTCATAATTTTGAGAAATCAAAATCTTTGTTTCCTCGACATAACAGAATAATTTTATCAGGATCTCGAGGAAACAATTTTTAAAAAATAACGATATTGCACGTCCTTTCTCGGCTTCTGTAAGAAGCAATTAAAGTGGTAAAGAAAATAGATAGATAGATAGATAGATAGATAGATAGATAGATAGATAGATAGATACTTTATTAATCCTAAGGGGAAATTCACATAATCCAGCAGCAGTATACTGATACAAAAAACAATATTAAATTAAAGAGTAATAAAAATGCATGTAAAAGCAGACAATAACTTTGAATAATGTTAGCATTTACTCCCCCGGGTGGAATTGAAGAGTTGCATAGTGTAGGGGAGGAACGATCTCCTCAATCTGTCAGTGGAGCAGGACGGTGACAAAAGTCTGTCGCTGAAGCTACTCCTCTGTCTGGAGATGATCCTGTTCAGTGGATTCAGTGAATTCTTCATGATTGACAGGAGTTTGCTTAGCGCCCGTCGCTCTGCTGCAGATGTTAAATTGTCCAACTTTACTCCTACAATAGAGCCTGCCTTCTTAATAAGTTTGTCCAGGCGTGAGGCGTCTTTTATCTTTATGCTGCCTCCCCAGCACACCACCGCGTAGAAGAGGGCACTCGCCACAACCGTCTGGTAGAACATCTGCAATATCTTATTGCAGATGTTAAAGGACGCCAGCCTTCTCAGAAAGTATAGTCGGCTCTGATCTTTCTTACACAGAGCATTAGTATTGGCAGTCCAGTCCAATTTGTCATCCAGCTGCACTCCCAGGTGTTTATAGGTCTGCACCCTCTGCACACAGTCACCTCTGATGATCACAGGGTCCATGAGGGGCCTGGGCCTCCTAAAATCCACCACCAGCTCCTTGGTCTTGCTGGTGTTAAGGTGTAAGTGGTTTGAGTCACTCCATTTAACAAAGTCTTTGATTAGGTTCCTATACTGCTCCTCCTGCCCACTCCTGACGCAGCCCACAATAGCAGTGTCGTCTGCAAACTTTTGCACATGGCAGGACTCCGAGTTGTACTGGAAGTCTGATGTATATATAAGCTGAATAGGACCAGAGAAAGTACAGTCCCCTGCGGTGCCCCTGTATTGCTGCACACAATGTCAGACCAGCATTTCCCAAGACGCACATAGTGAGGTCTGTCTGTAAGATAGTCCACGATCCATGCCACCAGGTGTGAGTCTACTCCCATCTCAGTCAGCTTTTCTCTAAGGAGCAGAGGTTGGATGGTGTTGAAGGTGCTAGAGGAGTCCAGAAACATAATTCTTACAGCACCACTGCTTCTGTCCAGGTGGGAGAGGGATCGGTGTAGCATATAGATGATGGCATCCTCCGCTCCCAGCTTCTCCTGGTATGCAAACTGCAGAGGGTCGAGGGCGTGGCGGACCTGTGGCCTCAGGTGATGAAGCAGCAGCCTCTCCATGGTCTTCATCAGATGTGACGTCAAGTCCGGAAGTCATTCAGCTCACTAGGACGTGATACCTTAGGGACTGAGGTGATACAAGATGTTTTCCAAAGCCTTGGGACTCTCCCCTGTTCAAGGCTCAGGTTGTAGATGCGCTGTAGAGGACTCCCCAGTTCCAACGCACAGGCCTTCAGCAATCGTGGCGAAAAGTTAGTAATTTAAATCAAGGCACACGTGAAAGGGCATCTGCAGCTCTGGCTACTAAACTGACATAGCAACACTCAAAATAAATGATGAGATCTTTAACCACTGAGTCAGTTATAACTCCACCAGGGTTATTGTCCTAATTGTTGTATATTTCAAATGTTTTATCAGTCTGTATGTCTTTGGTTACTAATTTTGCTTTTCGTTTTGTTGTGACTTTATGTAAAACTGTGGCTTTCTTTAATAACATTTCATTTGTAAGTATTTTGTTTTTATGTCAGTTTGAGACATTCACCAATCAAATTAACGAGAATTGTGTGACGTATTAGCGGGTGACCATCAAGTTCAACCTCAAGATGATCAGTGAAGGATACGGCCCAGTGCAGTCAATGAGCCATAAAAAGTGGGTGCTAAAGTACGCTTGAAAGTAAGCAAGTGTCAGCAATTAGAATAATCTTCTATAAATGCTAATTGGTTCAATGTACAAAGGGACGTCAAAAAAGTTGTTAGTATTAATATTGTTTATATTTTCAGTTCAAAACCGTTCCAGCGCAAAATAGTGCGGGTCAGGTCAGGTCAGGTTGGGGAGCATATTAAATATATAATATTAAATATGAGGACTACTGAATGGGAGACAAAGGCCTGTGACTGTAAACAACGCTGCACACGGGTGCCATTCTGTGAAGCAGGTGTATAGCGCCTTTCACCGTAAAGACACAACGCTCTCCTCCGTCCCCCTGCCAGCGGCTCAGCATTGCCATTCTCTGCCCTCCATGGTGTAATTCAGAGTTCAGAGTTCTTCATTCCTCTGAACAGTTTGCAGTGTAGACACCGTATGCTGCTGTGTGAGCGGCTGACGTGTTTATGGAGGTTCCTCACGTGAGCAGGAGCTGCCGTCATTAATTAAATAGAGCACTGCGCCTAAGTCTTAGGTACTTCGGATCATGTAGCTCACCAAAGCAATGACCTTACACGGATATTTCATGTCTTCTTCATTAGTGTACAATAGTAATTTTAGACTTTCAGATGTTCCTTTTGCAAAATGTATAGCAATACACTAAGATATGTGAATGTCCATACAGAAAGAAACAAACAAAGCAGTGGAGCACATTACAGTTGAGAAGTGTGAGATCTTTAGCGGTGTGCTGCCTAAGTCAGGGAAGGTCTGGTTGGGGCGCATGCACTGGTACAGCGTGTTGCCACCGCCCCTCCACCCAATGCCACAGCTCGGGATCCTGATTGGCAACTCCCCCAGGCTGACACGTGGTCCAGTCCCACCCTCCGCAAATTACCCTGTACCTGCCGTAGCCAGGTGATACATGGGTGTCCTCTGGGCCTGGTCCAGTCGCTTGGGTCCACAGTGAGGAGTCTTATCACCCTCAGGGACTCTCGCCACATGGCCGTAGTGCTGTAACTGACGCTCCCTCACCATGCAGGTAATGTGCCTCATTCGGGAGTCCAGTAACAACCACTCATTCGACACAAAGTCAAACCAGCGGTACCCAAGGATTCTCCCTAGAGACACAGTACCAAAGGAGTCCAGTCTTCGTCTCAGGTCACTGGATAGCGTCCATGTCTCACAACCATATAGCAAGACAGGAAGCACCAGCACTCTAAAGACTTGGATCTTCGTCCTTTTGCATAGCGATCAGGAGTGTCACACACCCCTTTCCAGTGACCTCATGACCCCCATGCTTTCCCAATCTGTCTACTGACTGTAAAAAACAACACAATGAATAGATTTGAACTTACACGTGTTTATACGCCATGTATGACAAATGACAGAATCGTCAATGGCAGCATTTTCGTTTGCTGACACTGTTGTAGTGTGAAATCCAAAGCATCAGAAGTGCAGCTCGCCGAGAGTTACGATTCGAGCGGCTCCTGCACGTTAACTTAAGCATCGACCAGCAGCAGTGAAACGAAAGAACTGTGGACATCACACAGGACCCCGCTGAGCTCCAGTGACTCGATTAACTTGTACATGCGCATCAATTCATTCGATTCACTGAAAAGAGTCGTTCCTCAGCATACACTGCGTCATTGACACTCAAGGAGTGCATTTTATGATTTTTGAATATTCTGGTTTTGTGGATTTATTTGCTTTTATTTTTGAATTATGTACTGTATTGGGACTTCTTTGTTCTGGATTGCCTTTAAGACTTTCTGTTTGTGTTTCTGCATTGGCCTTGTCCTTCCAAGCCAGAGGTTTACATGATTCCTCTCCCCTGAAGGGCATTTTTAATATGTTTTGACTTTTTAAAGTCAGAGCCCCCTTTTTAAGCCAAAGCCTGTCTATTGAGTTTTGGGGGCTGGCTGCCGTGGGTGGGGGGGTGTTTTAGAGGCCTCATAACTGAATCTTTGCAAACACTTCATTTTCATTTTGACCCTTATTGTTATATTTTACTACATTGATTTTTGACCGTCATTTTGACTCGGGGGGTGGGGGGGGATTGCGGCACGGTGGCGCAGTGGTAGCGCTGCTGCCTCGCAGTTAGGAGACCCGGGTTCGCTTCCCAGGTCCTCCCTGCATGTAGTTTACATGTTCTCCCCGTGTCTGCGTGGGTTCCCTCCCACAGTCCAAAGACATGCCGGTTAGGTGGATTGGCGATTCTAAATTGGCCCTATTGTGTGCTTGGTGTGTTTATGTGTGTCCTGCGGTGGGCTGGCACCCTGCCCAGGATTGGTTCCTGCCTTGTGCCCTGGAATTGGCTCCAGCAGACCCCCGTGACCCTGTGTTCAGATTCAGCGGCTTGGAGAATGGATGGATGGATTTTGACTCAGGTGTTTGATCTTTTGAATCTTTTGCCTGTTTTAGCCATTCCTTGTCTTGCCCTTCATCTCCTGCTCCCTTTTTTCTAACAGTCCTTTTAAAGACCAGCCCTATTGTCATCTGGGCCTGATATCTATAAAATAAATCAATGGCTACGATGGAGAAGAGAGGGCTGGACAAGGGAACTGCTGAGAGGAACAGAACAAGGCCAGGGCCCAGCTGGGCAAGGGTGAAAAGCACATGTGGGCCTTATCAACACCCATCGTCGTGCCACGAGTAAAGGGGGGCACTCCTGCTCTCTTGTTTATTTTGGCAAAGTGGGCACAGAAGAGGGAGATAAGAAGCAAAGTGACTTACCTTGTGGTGAAAAAATAGCAACAAAGTCGTGTTTGTTGTGTGTGGTTTGTCACCAGAGGTTAGATTTATGGCACACGGATGACTAGATTAGTTAAACTCAACAGAGTGACAGGTGGTGTACTTACTTACTCTTTCACATCAAATCCGCTTTAGATGTTACAATACGAACCTGTCACATTGTTCTTGTACTCTTTTTTTTGATCTGCCGGGCTCACTAATTTTTTAAAATATTTTTAAACTAACCTGTCCATTTCAGGTTTGTGGAGAGTCCAAGCCCACCCCTTCTCCTTTACAATGATACCTTATTTATTTTGCTTTACTCCTTTCATCATCACGTTTGCCTCTGTCACCTCACAGAGAAGACCACAATAAAGAACGGCTTTTAAGCCCACAAAAAAGATCCTTTAAAGTCATCCTAACCAGGAATCACCTGCATAGCAGCTTGCGTGCTAACCGATGCTGGGCCCCCCTCATCCCAGACGCAGCTGAGATTGGAAGCCCCCTCATCTCCTGACACTCACATCTGAGCTTTTGAAATTGGCCTACTGGCGTGAAGAAATGGAGCTTTTCAAAAAAAAAAAGAACAAGTCAAAACACACCAGTTGATATTCCATCCAGCGAGAATGTGACTAGACTTGCAGCGGTTTGCTCAATGAGATCGACTCTGTAAGCTCCATCTGCTGAGAGAAAATGTCAACATCAAAGGGGAGTGGGGGGGGGTTTGGGGGTCTGAATATTAGGAGTTTCACAGATTGAGGCCCCCAGAGGGGGAGCAGGGGCTCCAGGACAGTGAAAAGCACACTGGGACGTGCCGGGCTGAGGCATCTGAGGGTCACGCAGGGCTCTGGAGGCTGAAATGGAAGGAGAGGTGGGAGGTCCGCACCTGCTAGCGTCACATCGGAACCCAAATGTAGCATTTGCATCCTTATTATTTTACTGCTCTTTATGGGACAAAGACATAAGAAACATGCATTAAAGTAATCAAGAGGTGACAGACACGTGGATTTTACATCTGAGAGGGAGAAGGAAGGCGTCGTAGAGATGGATTTCCAAGCAGCACATCCTGTCGGTACAAAACACTGAGAGTGCAAGTCACTTAATACCCCTTCAGTGTCCCACACGAGACCCCAAATCTCCAGTGGAGGAGCATGGAGGCACTGCTGCCTGGCAAGCTACCCTTGCAGAGTAATCGACACCGGTCATGAAAAGGAAGATAGAATTAAATGGACTGGACCCAGGGGTTAGTGCCTCTTCATCATACCTCAGACCCGACCCGAGTGTGCAGAACTTTCAGGCCTTCCAGATTCACCTGATCATGTTATAAATCGGGCCGACAGCTTCATCCAAGGTGACTTTGAAGATCAGGACACATTATGGCAATTCAAGGATTTGTTGTTACAGTCGGCGCACATGCAGGCCGAGTGATCTGCTGAAAGGCGCACAGTGAGGCGGATGTGGGGATTGAACTGGCATCCCTAAGTTTAAAGTCCTGTGCCTTCAGCACTGTGCGGGTTAGGCTAACTGGCACCTTCAATTTGCCCCAGTGTGTGCCAATGTGCCACATCGTGACTTGACTCTGGCTTTATACCCAGTGATGCCCATTTGCCACAGTGGATGGATATACAGTAGGAAATCCTGTTACCAAAATGTTAAGACGATACAACCATCAAAAAAAATGGAGAGATAGGAAGAAAATAAGTCATAAATAATGCAGAGATCAAAGACAAGGAACATTGCAGCTAAATTTGGCAGAGGGCTGAGATGCGCCTCAGAGAAAAGCAATCAGGAGCAGGCAGTGTGAGGAGACGGACGAGCAAACGGACGACCGGAGCGGGCCGCTGAGTAAATCTCCAGGGGGCAGCCTGGTAAATGCAGGTCTCGGAGTCGCATGCGTGCCATTTCATCTCGCAGGTAGCCCGCAGCCCAGCCGCCACCGCCGCAGCGCTGCATTTAAATGAGTCGGTTGACCTTGAGGTGCCCGAGCAAAGGCAGGGGGCTCCCAGGCAGCAGCCATTCGGCGGGTTTTCCTGTTCTGTTTCCTGGCAGGAATGAAATGCTGAAATTGAGATCCTAAAGTCATCACACGACAGCTAGCAAGTGCTACACATTACAAGTAGAACATTTCATCTTTAGCACCATAGAACTTCATTCTGGCAGTAAATGGCTAGATTAAATGTCACTTCAGATTTACTTGTGCCATATATAAAAGTATACTGCTCACTAAAGACTTATGACCCACTCCATTCCTACTAAACAGCAAAAAATGATAAAAATCAATCTTCATTTTATATAGCGCCATTATCATCATCATCTGCCAACACAAGGAACAGATAATCCATTATGAGACTGACAAGCTCATGAATACAACGAAAATGGAAATGAATAGCAGCAGAGGCACAGCGCAGCACAGACAGACACAGGCAGGCACAGGGGAAGACCTGAAATCAGGAGTGGAGAAGGTGGTGGGCCAAAGGCAGAGACATCATCTGACACCACGCTAGAGTCTAAGGGCAGATCCAACAGCAGCTCATTTAAACACACGCACAACAGGAAAGGAGCAAAGCCACAGCAGAACAGCTAACATAGAAATGGGGGCTCCTTGAAAATATACTAGCAGTGCATTCAATCATTCAGTTTAAAATCTTTTATTGAGCTCATTTATCTCATGTCAAATTGTCCAAAATACTTTCAAGGAAAGATCCAACTTGCCAATGTTGCAATGGTGCTCCAGCCTCAGTGGGCCACGTGTTTAGGGCACCAAATTTACATCATTCTGGACCAAAAGACCAGCCTCTCCTAATCCATTAACAGCTCTGCTCGGTGGACTTCCAGATGGGCTTAAAGCGGAGAAGGACAAATTGATCTGCCTTTAGTGTAACTGCCTTTACATCACTACTAGGACGTAGACTTAAGAATCCCAGCCCACTTGTTACAAGTCAACGGGTAACTGATGTTATATACTACTTGGGGGTTTGCCCCCCTGCTCGCTTTGCTTGCCAACCCCCCGGCCTGTGCGATACAATGGGAAATAAATAGTTTTTTTACCTCCTCTTTGCATCTGCATCTGCACCTTGCGTGGCACTTCAAACATTTAAAAGCCTGTACAGCAGCTGTGCTATTCTTTGTCTTTTATTTACGGCCCTAAGCGGAATCTGCAAGTCTTGTGTCACGGGATGTGAATTCTTGACATTTATTAGTTTATCATTTAAAAATGGAATAATAATCTGAAAATCTAACATCCATCCATCGTCTAACCCGCTGAATCCGAATAGGGTCACGGGGGTCTGCTGGAGCCAATCCCAGCCAACACAGGGCACAAGGCAGGAACCAATCCTGGGCAGGGTGCCAACCCACCACAGGACACACACAAACACACCCAGCACACACTAGGGCCAATTTAGAATCACCAATCCACCTAACCTGCATGTCTTTGGATCGTGGGAGGAAACCGGCGCCGGAGGAAACCCACGCAGACACGGGAGAACATGCAAACTCCACGCAGGGAGGACCCGGGAAGCGAACCCGGTCTCCTAACTGCGAGGCAGCAGCGCTACCACTGCACCACCGTGCCGCCCGAAAATCTAACAATATCACATTAAAGTTTGATAAATTCTGAAAAGAATGACACCAAACATATATATGTAGGTATTACAATAAGCCTAATTTAAAGCGTGACAAAAAAGTGACATAAGATCGCTGCACAAAATCGTTGCACTTTTAGGCTTAGGATTTTATATTATATATAAATACATATCTATACTAATAAAAGGCAAAGCCCTCACTCACTGACTGACTGACTCCTCACTAATTCTCCAACTTCCCGTGTAGGTAGAAGGCTGAAATTTGGCAGGCTCATTCCTTACAGCTTACTTAGAAAAGTTAAGCACATTTTATTTCGAAATTCTACGCGTCATAACGGTCGATAACGGTCGACTACGTCCGCCATGTTGAACTTTCTTATTTATGGCCCCATCTTCATGAAATTTGGTAGGTGGCTTCCCTGCGCTAACCAAAACTGATGTACGTACTTATTTCGGTGGTATGACGCCACTGTATATACACACACACACATATATATATACTAGCAAAATACCAGCCAAGATGAGAAGTAGTGTGTTAAAGAAGCAATGAAAAGAAAAGGAAACATTTTGAAAATAACGTAACCTGATTGTCAATGTAATTGTTTTGTCACTGTTGTGAGTGATGAGTGTTGTTGTCATATATATATATATATATATATATATATATATATATATATATATTTACACACACACACAAACATATATATATACATATCTATACATATACACATATATACATACATATATATCTACATACATACACACACATATATACACACAAATACATATATATATATATATATATACATACATACACACACACTATATAAACATATATATACATATACATACATATCTACATATATACACACACAGCTATTTCAGATCAGTGCAATACGCTGTTTGTTAAAACGGTTGACTCCCGCTCTTACGTGCAATAACAAATCAAATCATTCAGTTGTCTTTGCTCATATGTCATTTTAGAGCTGGACGCCTGGCATCTTTTTTTGGCCACAAGTTCGTTTCTGTTTGGTGTGAGGTTCTGTGTTGTGGAGATTCTCAGGATGGATTGCAGGTGCTCATCAGTGAGGTGACTCCTGTGTGCTGTTTTGTTAGTCTTTATCACTGAGAAGAGCTTCTCACACAGATATGTGCTACCAAACATGCACAAGGTTCGAGCCGCATGTAGACGGACTTTTTTTGTTCTTCAAAGTCACCAAAGCGCCGTGCAAACTCAGTGCGCAATAACTCTAGCTTCGCAATAACTTGCAGCATCATAAGGTAGACTTGATTAACGCGTAAGTGTTACGGCAAGGCAGCTGAAGCGCTGCATTATGGGATCTGTAGTTTATTGTGTTACCAGCGCTTCATATACCCGGCTTTAATAACAATAATACAGTATATAAAATGATCTCGGGCGGATATAATTACGCCGGGCGGATGTGGCCCGTGGCCCTTGAGTTTGACACATATGGACTAAATAGAACTTGAAAAGATATATTTTTTCAAATGTGATCGCAATTCAGATAGAGTTGACGCCAAGACTACAGCCTGCATGCATCAATGAGTCCCTCGCTCTTACTTTTTTACCGTTCATCTAATGAATACACTGAGTATGGCTTTACCAAAACAATCATTGATGGCAAATAAAGTATCCATTATTCGAGTATGTAGATCGGGATATATATATACATATATATATACCCGCGTATCGCAGCGAGAAGTAGTGTGTTAAAAAGCTAGAAAAGAAAAGGGAACATTTTAAAAATAACGTAACATGACTGTCAATATACAGTATTTGTTTTGTGAGTGTTACTGAGTGTTGCTGTCATCAAGGATTTGATTATCATTATTTCTTTCAATCAGGTTCGTATTTGTAGGATGTGTTGTGTTCAAGTTACATTCCGTGTTTGTCAATCGCTGTAAAGATGACAGGTTTCATTCATCGATTCGTTTCTTACTGCATCAATAAACAGCTCGTCTTCTTCTTTATCTGAGACCTGACACACTGCATGCACGGGTTTTTTACACTGTCTTCCTTTAGCGGACATTGACTTTTTCCACGTGTGCTTTGTTTCCGCAGTAGCTGGATTTATGAATATGCTTGTATGTATCAGACACTTCATATTTTTGCTGCCTTTTCAATTGTGTAATTCGGTTTTGTTCAGCTCTTTGGAACTGTTGCTTTTATCTGTGCACTGCGCCAGTTCACGTGAGCCACTCGGTGTACATGCATCGGTTTCCCAGCTGTGCTGGTGCCATCTCGTGCTATGTCCATGGCTGTATTTAATGTTACCTTAGTCCTGGCACTTAAAACTTTCTCGCAGTTTCGCTGAGTTTGTGTCAAACACCACCCTGACCATCTCATCTTCCTCTCCATAAGCACAGTCCTTCACCCGTGAATATTTACCCGTGGCAGTTTGCTATTGGATTGCCGCTGACGGACGGCCTTATATGGGCAGGCACTAAATTACAAACGCCAGCGCAGCCTGTCTATGAACTTAATTTAAAGTGTAGGTTTACATCGTGCTTTGTTTCAAGTAGCAGAACTCATGAATATGGTTGTATATGTCACTCGCCGCTTCTTATTGTTTCGCTGCCTTCTCAATTATATAATGCATGTTTTCTTCAGCGCTTTTTGAGGTCTTCCTGGTTTTCTATGTACTGCGTGATTACGGGAGGCGTGATGATGTCACACGAAACTCCTCCCCACGGCGTTGAAGCTCATCTCCATTACAGTAAATGGAGAAAACAGCTTCCAGTTATGACCATTACGTAGAATTTCGATATAAAACCTGCCCAACTTTTGTAAGGAAGCTGTAAGGAATGAACCTGCCAAATTTCAGCCTTCCACCCACACGGGAAGTTGGAGAATTAGTGATGAGTCAGTGAGTGAGGGCTTTGCCTTTTATTATATATATATATATATATATATATATATATATATATATATATATATATATATATATAGAGAGAGAGAGAGAGAGAGAGAGAGAGAGAGAGAGTTGAAACTAGAAAAAAATTAAATTCTCTCTTAGTAGATCTGTTCAAAACTTTTTTGTAAATATGGAAAGAGCTAATTAATCAAGCATTAGATTGGGGGAAAAGGACTTTCTCCCTTTGTTGTTTTTAATGGTTTGCTCTGGTTGTTGGCTCTCCTCTCTTTCTGTCAGGAGTAGGGTTTGAATTCTGGTAAGTTAAGTTTGACATGATTATATAGAATGTTGTTTTCTTCAAATAAAATCAAATAAAATAAATAAAAAAAATACACCAGAGGTTATTTTACACAGTGTGGCCTGCAGAGGGCACACCGCCACCCAAACCTGACACAGACAGACGCAGGACCCAAGTTCAAGGCACACACGGTTTTTCATTTTTCTTTCTTCCTCGTGGGAAACGCCTTTTCCCGTTTCCCACAAGTCTAGTACAGTCCCCAAGCATAGCACAATACAATACTCTTCTTCTTTGTTTCCTCCTGCGCTCCTCCTGGCAAGCTTGGTCTTCTCCCACGTGACTCTGGCTCTCGGAGTAGTGGCTGCTGGTTCCTTTTATAAAGCACCCAGCAGCACTCCCAGGTGTAGCAGAGGAGCTGCCCATAAGGACTCAGCATCTGCTGCATCACCACCTGGTAGCACCCACGGACCTCAACAGGGCTGTACCCAACTCCCATGGAGCCCTCCGGGAGTCCGAGGCAAAGGCCCAGCCATCCAGCACAACAGGCAAAGTGACATTTTTAAAGAAATGAGTTTATGTGTAATTCTAATTCTATTACAGTGTGACTCTTATAAGTCACCAAGTATTCATGAAAACATCTGCCAGACATGAGGTGAGCTTAGTGAGGATTTTCCGTTCACCTGCACAATAACTATGGCCACTACTAATAATGACACAACGTCTCTAACCCTGAATTGTATTGCATTGCATGTGCACAGGCGCCTCACTCCAGTGCCCAGACATGATGTCAGCCTCTCTGTGTGTAAATAAAACAGTAATTGGTTTGTCTTTGCTTGTTTGTTCACCAATCAAGTAAAAATAGCTGAAGAATTTTCAAGAAGTTTTATGTGTGTGTTGCCGGGGGTCCAACATAAAGTGCAGGTATAGAATTGGGGGGGGGGGGGTTGTAATGGAAAGGAATAACCCAAAAACCATTGTTAATGGGGGACTACAAATCCCATCATCAGGCAGCAGGAGAACGCTGGATATGACTGGAGGACACTGATCAGAGCACACAACCTTTTGCACTGAATGTAATCTAAGACCGCAGGTGCAGCGCCTTTTTCTAATTTAAATTGTAGAACAACTTCATTGTCTTGCTGGATTACAGATTTTTGTCTAAGAGCACGTCATTTTGTTTCAACATTGTGGATGGTGTTTAGCCATATTGGATTTCTAAAACATACGTTTTTCCCCTTTATTTTCATCTAGAATCCTTTCTGAGAAAAATATGGGTGGCCGAATACTTAAGAAGGAAAGTTCCTTTCTTTCAGCCCCCAAACAACTTTTAAACTTGAAAAACATCATTGTTAGGGAGTTTCAATTTTGTGAAATTGTAAGAGAACTGAAGTATGGCATCAGCCTCACAAAACTGTACACAAAAGGACACTCGTCTGTCTCGCTCGCCACTGCCTGTTATTTTATGATGCTGTTTTACATAACCAATGGAGGCCGCTGGACAAGGACAGTGAAGGCCTGCTCCTTGTTGGTCAAATGTGCAGATAGGAATTTCCTTGCCTGTTGCATACATGACAATAATTCTGATGTGAACTGATGAAACTCATTTTGTTATCAAAGCAAAAGCTTACATTTTGGAAAAACTAACACTGACGTACAGCTGCATATCATTACTAAGTGAAACAGACACAATAAAACAGAACGAAACGCAATATTTAGTGCATGCTGAGTCACTTTTCAGAGTACAATAGAAACAGAATGATTCATTAATGTTATTGTTTCTTAATGCTAGAAATTGGATTCAAGTCCATTTTACAATGAGGCTGTTATAATTTTAGGCTTTGATGTCAATACTGCATCATTTATAACAATTTAAAATCAACATTGAATTATTTAACTTTGAATCATCTTTAGAACACTATTGAATACTGATACTGGTCTCCTGTAATAATATGGAGAGCTGCAGCGATGTCTGTGAACCTCCTTCACAGTACATTGGTTAAGCCCTCCAGTTTATTATTAATGTGGGATTAAACGTCTGTCTGTGAAACCTCACTAAACCAGGAAACACAATGAAGAAGCATCCATTTGTTCCAAACTGCCAAGGAGTTACGACAATTCAGCCACACACAAGAAGAACAAATTTTTGAGTCATGAGAGCAGGTATATTAATAGAGGGGGTAGTGCAGATGGGACGGGCGGCAATGACAAAGGGCCAACATTTAAAACTGCATAAATATTTGTTTTCTTTCCTTAACCCATTTTACTAATCTGGACAATGCCGGGTACTTTGGCTAGCGGCAGAATTAGGTGGGTAGTTGGGTGTGCCATTTATTGGCCTTGGGAAGGGAGAATTTGAATAAGTGCGGAAAGCCCCAGAGGTGGTGGCCAATCGGCATGAAGAGAGTAACAAGGAGCGCCAGTACGGTTAATGCAGGAGCAGTTCACTCGGATCCTGCAGGTTTCTCATGTTGACCAAGTCTTCTGTCAGCAGAACCGTACAAGAAGGGAGGATTGCGACCACAGGACATAAAAGCTGCAAAATCCAGCAGGTCACAATCCACACAATAACTTCTATATACAGAATAACATGACATTTTTCAACATGATTAATACAATTTAAAGGTGCTCAGAACCACAGCGTACCCCAGCAGCCCTGGGTACATGGAAGGAAACAATCTAAGACAAGGCGATGGTCCAACGCAGGGCCCACTCCCACCTAGAGGGCCAATTAAAAGCTGACCATCAGCCTAATCTGCAGATATTCAGACGAGTGGCAGGAAAGCCCCCGCAAACACACAGAAAGTGCAAACTACCCCCCGACTGTGTGATTTATGAGGTATTCAATTTAAAACGCTGCCTCCTTGATGTCAAAGTATTCAGGGTAGATGTATGGCTTACTCTAAAAGCACTCCATTGTGAGTGTGCCTAGTAATCGATTGTCTCCTCTTCCACACTCGGGTCCATCCCGGCCAACAGCGCTGCCAATGTGGGCTCAGGCTTCCTGTGACTATGAATTGGAATATGTGGGAGTCTAACGAAAGTTCATCACTAATCTGACTTAAAAACGCGCCTCTAAAATGTGAACGCGAAGCCATTAACAAGGCTAATAGGCGCACTGATGTGTAGAGTACAAGTCCAAGGTGGTTTTATTTAAGTTATTTAACGCATTCATTTGAAGTATTGTGTGCAGTTTTGGTCTTCAGGCTTCAAAAATGACATAGCAGCACTAGAAAATGTCCAGAGAAGAGCAACTAGGCCGAGTCCAGGACTACAGGGGATGAAATGAAGAAAGATTAAAAGAGCTGAGCCTTTTCAATTTAAGCAAAAGCAGATTAAGAGGTGACACGACTGAAGTGTTTAAAATTATGAAGGGAATTAGAACAGTGGATCGAGACTGTTATTTTAAGAACACGGGGACACAGTTGGAATCTTGTTAAGAGTAAATTTTGCACAAACATTAGGAAGTTTTTATTCACACAGGGAACCACAGATACAGGGAATAAGAGACCAAGTAGTGTGGTAGAGGTCACCGTGCCAGGGGTATACCCAAAATTCAGCTGTTCAGTTGACCCACTAGTAGTTCATGTGAGAGACACAACAATTGAGTCCCAGGTGGCAAAAAGTACACATTTATTACAATAGAAAAGTGTACGGTGCACTTAGGACTCAATAAATAAACACTCAAATCGGTGCATAAATACGATGAACTACCTGGATTGGCACCCGAGTGTAGCGGGTGACACGTCAGCAAAAGGAAATGCCATAAGTAGTTAAAACAATTCAAATTCCCAAGCAGCACCAAATCAAACCAACAGCACAGTGTGATGGGATCAGAACCACTTCTGGTGGGGTTAATATCTTTTTTTTATTTGATGTATTTTATTAATCCCTGAAGGGAAATTGTCTTTTTGTATGATCTTTGGGGGTCAGAGCACATTGAACAGCACCCCGGAGCAATTTTCCAGTTAAGAAGCTTTTTCAAGGGCCTAACAGAGTAGGATCCCTTGTGGCAGTAACAGGACTTGACCCTCCAGATACCAGCGCAGATCCTTAGCCTCAGAGACAACACCCTGTCCTTATTCAATGATCTCTCCTTCAGCCCCCCACCTCATGCTGTCGGACTCTTCTTACCTGGCAGGTCACACAGTCCAGACCATCACAGTCCTGCTGCCTCTTGAAAAACTTCAGCACATTATCAACAGGCTCTCTTGGGCATTTTACACAACATTGTGGGATTGGATTTCACTTGACTCTCTGATTCCCGACACCTCTGACACGAGGTCAGCATTCACTTCAGACATTTTATTAGTCTCGACGTGCACTGAAATACGATACCAAAAAAGCACACACGAGTACCTCGTTCGATACAGACCCCGTGTTAAATTGCCACAACGGCAATGTGCCCCTCTTACTGGGCAAAAGGCCCGCTGCCGTACCAGTGAGTTCAACTAAACAAGAGCAACATGGAATATCCATTGAAAATAAAACATCCCCTGAAGACAAACTCACCCAGGCACTTTGTAGTCGAGATTTTGTCCTAATGCAGGGTCTCAGCTCGGGTCCACTCGGTGATGTCTGCATGTTGTCGCTGTGCTCAGCTGGGCTTCCTCTCACAGTTCAGACACTTGCTTCTGGGCCAAATGGCACCTCCTGCCATGGTGTGCACGAGTGTGCCATCCCTTAACACACACTGTGTGCCCACCATTACACACACAGACAGAAAGCAAAGACCACACAAGATTTAACACAAAGATGAAGACCCTGAACTATCTAGCAGGTTAGCGAGAGTTTGGCACACACACAGCACTGGTAGACACCGGACACACTCTGAAGAACCTTTGGCCTGTTCCTGAATGTATTTATTTTTCCTAATTTTAAGTGAAACAATGCTGACATTTTCCCCTTGAGTTACTATAGGTTGGTTAGGACACAGTAAGGTAAGATGGCGTGCTAGCAGTGGACTGTAAATAACATTCATTTACCGATAGCAGTAATTTGCTGCATTAAAACAGTAAATGTTTCATTGAGCATTAATGAAAACAGAGCTGACAGAGGAGTATGGATAACTCTGAAATCTAATCCTGTCTGATTAATATGTAAAGATATGTAATATGTAAAGCCCTTGAACACAGACAGACACGACACCAGATGTCCACAAACACACACGTTTAATCATTCTTTTACTTTACAGTACTACACAATGTACAAATCAGCCAAATACTCTGTCCCTTCTTCGTTTCTCTCTCTTCTTCTCTTTCTGTCACCCTCCACTCCTCCACACACAAGCTCCATCCTCTCCCACCTGACTCCAGCTCCTCTAATGGAGTGAGGCGGCCCCTTTTATAATGCCCCGGATGTGCTCCAGGTGCTCCATGACTATTTCTGGCGGCACTTCCTGGTGTGGCGGAAGTGCTGCAATCCAAGGCTCTATAATCCTCTGGGCGCCTCCTGGCGGTGGCCATGGGCACAAGCAGGGTTGAGCTGCTAAGTTTCTGCCTCAATGCAGACCAGGGCAGCTGCCCTCTCGTGGTCCATGGGAGGTATTGTCCCTCTCCCAGTCCTTCCAGGCGACCCGGCTAAGCAGGATCCCCATATGCCCACCACACTAATAAGGTCGAAGCGCAGCATGTTCCCAAAAAGTGACCCACTGAAGTGTGTGACTGACATCATCACTTACAATTAAGAGTCTTAAATGGCATACGTTTTAACAAGACGTGAGCCGCCTCAGCCCAGGAATCTGCTCTTTGGTGTCGCAGTGAAGCGCTGTCCTCCAGTGACAAATCAGAGGTCTTCAGAGTTCAAAGAAGTGGTCTCAACCTGATGAGCCATCCAGGAGAACTGCTCGGGACAGCTTCAAAGCTGCAATGGTACACTCCCACGTGTACAACATGAGGATGGCTCTCTGCTAGTCCACCCTCATGAATGCCTGCACTGATGTTCAATTCTGACTCGAGTTTGACCAGGCCTTACATAGCACAGCTCTGAGACGCTCCCTGTAGCCTTCAACCAGCTATAAGGTAGAACTTAGTGCAGTGGACGCTGAAGAATTCCTGTTTGGGAAGTAAGATAAAAATATTTAATACATTTTATTTATCTATTGCCCTCCCCATGCTCAAGTAAAGGCCCCGACTTGCCAGTTTATATGTTTGAAAAGGCGCAGTGCTAATGTTACATCATGTCGTTTACTTTGGATTCACATTCACTGAAACGACATTTGGGTGTCACCTACTAAGGACATACAGTATTTGCTTGGGCTTAGAGAGTAATATAACAGTAAAGTAATTAGTAATGGGATTACTTTTTCTTGAAAGTAATGAATAAAATAATTCTGGTACAATCTGAGAGAAGTGATTAATACAGTAATGGATTGCAATCTTTGAGTAACTACTAGTGTTGATTGGTGAAATTCGGTAACACGCTTTTTGCAGCAAATACGTGACCTTTGTGGACAATAGGGGGAGCTTGTGCTTTGCCCTCAATTTCTAATGACAGCCAAAAAAGAACAGAAGTGACAAAAGAAAAAGGGTTTTATTACCCAAAGTAGGTAAACATTCCAAATGGTTCCACATAAACACACAGAGGCCTAAAAATCACAAGGGCTGAAGCCTTCTGGCTGTTCCGTTTCCCCTCTTGCCTCATTTCCTTAGCTAGCCACTTAAAAATGACTTCCTCACAACTCCAAGGCCCCCTGTACTCTGACTGCAGGAGGTCTTTTATGCCCAGGCCAGGAAATCCATCCAGGTAAACCCTCACTACTGTTTCTGGGTTATCTGGCCAGTGTTCAAAGGACTACTGATACTCCAGAGGGGCCTCCCCACTAGCATCACTTGGTTTCCCTGCAGAGCTCTCCCACCACTGAGTGTAATTGGAGATGGCCATGCTGTCTGTCCGCCAAAATAATCCTTTGATTTAAACCCCCGGTGCACCCTAATGGTCTGGTGGACATTAAGAAAGGTAACCAACTGATTGTTCTCCATCCAACTGTGGTGGACTTGGACATCACATGCCACCTGTGCTCATCCGGTTTATCTATATGGCCATAAACTTTGAATCACTTTAGGATTGGGGCCGCTTCCTGACCTCCTCCAGCTTTAGTATTTACCTGACAAAGGGGCCTTGTGACTTTCTCATCATTTTGATTTGCTGTCTTCTATTACCAATATATAATAGAAAGCATCTGCAATCTTTAAGAAGATGTATCACGTTTGGTCTCTTCAAAGTCCCTGTAATTAACATCAACATTCGCCTCTATACCAGCCATCATTATACCCACAGCAATATATGCATGAGAGACCTGGAAATTAATGGCCAGGATTAAACATCAGGCCAACGTGTTCCACCAGCGATGCTTTTGACGGATTCTTGGCAACTGTTACTTGAACCATGTTACAGACAAAAGTGGCCTGAAAAGTTTCCATGACATCATCGCTCACCGTCGACTATGCTTCACCGGCCACGTCTTCCGAATGGCAACTAATCAAATCCCGAAAATGGCCATGATGTGGAAACCATCAGGCAGTCGGCGAGGGAGGGGACAACCACGAAATACCTGGTGGGGGACATTCATTAATGATCTGAAACAACTTGGGCTGAGGTGGAGGAAATCATGGACGATTGTATTCGCTGGAAACAACTCGTTGCCAGATACACTATATAAGCATTGGTGGAATTGGACTAGACAAGTCTTGCATTACTGCTGATGACCATAGGACAATAATTAGGTGTAACTTAAGCTTCTTAATTTAAAATGTTGCAAATCCACTCCCGTGGTTCTGGAACCTGTGGTGACAGCTTCACACATGTGCCTCCGTGTGGGGTTACACACAAACTTAGTTTCTCGCTGGAGTCGACTAGCACTGTTATTTGTGTGCGTTTCTCGTAAGCACATCCTGTAATTGTACCTTTCAAGACTGCCAATCATGGCCACATCTGCTAGTCAATTTAACTGCAGCACCCTGGTGAGGATGAGCAAACCTCATCTGTAACATCTGTCTTGGAAAAAAATCTATGAGAACTGAAGCAGATTGGTGGGATTTATCTCTTCAAAATGTCTGTATAATGGGGCACAGTGGCAAACACTACTGTCCAACAGCTCCAGAGTCCTGGGTTCAAATCCCTGCCTGGTTAGCATCTGTATGGAGTTTCCTCAGGTACTCTGACTGTCTTCCCACATCATAAGGTTGTTTAGTTGGTAACTCTAACTTTGCCCCGTGATGGCTTGGCACCCAGTTCATGGTTGGTTTCTGCATTGAATCCCGTGCTGTTGAAACCCTGAACTGGATGAAGGGAGAATGACAATGGATGAATGAAAGGTGGCTGCGTTGACCTACATGACCAGTACGGAGGTCTGTTTTGGTCCTGCTTAGAACATAAACTTCTCATTGAAGGCACATATCAAGGTTAATAGTGTAGAGCTGCGTGAACCTTTGAAAGCAGCGGCTTTTCCAGCACCACAGCCATGCTGAGTGAGTAAGCGGCCGTCTCTAAATAAGCAGATAACCTCAGCCTGGTCGGGTGGAGTGAGCGAATGAGCCGGCAAACCTGCCCCTGTAATTGGAGCCCGTGGTGACAGCTCCGAACACGCGCCTCTGCCGAAGCTGAGCAGTGGCGCACATTAATTAGGTTTATCTTTGAAGCCGACTTGCACTATTATTTGCTTGTGTTTCTGGTAAGAACATCCTATAATTGTATCTTTGTTTCAATGATGCTGCCAATGGCTGTTGGTCCGCCCTTCCTGCTCGCTACAGCAGGCCTTCTCTCCAGCGTAGCCTTTTTACAGCTTAAATAAGGGCTTGATTTTCACTTAATTATACTCATCTGCCTACATACTCCCATGGGACACGCATTTCTTAAGATGAACATTACGTGCGGCTTTTGTTTGCCAAACATGCACCAGTTTATTTAGAAAGGGCAACTCATGTTGGTCAACTTGATAATTCCCACCCCCCAATAATTAAACCAACATTTTTCGGATTGGAGCTTTACGGCACAAGGCAAAAAATATTAAGAGACTTGGTGATAAATGAAATCTGAGCTGATGACCCTCAAATTAAAGAAGCAGGTTACGGCAGCTCAAACTGTGCAGGCTTTGGACTGCCGGAGGGCCCGAAAAGATTAGAGGAACCTGACATTACAGCATTTAGAAAATAAGAAAAGAGAACAGGTCACTGAGATTGTTCAAAGTTAGATCAAGTGGAGACCTGAAGGTCACAACCATGCTACTTGTCAGTTTACACGTAAGTTTCTAACTCATGTTCTTGTTGCACTCATTTTAAAGTCACAGACTCGATCAACTGTACTAATCGATTTTCTAATTTTAAACACTGATCATGTCTCCTCTAGGAAGCACAGCTTGGACACACAAATTCACATTTGAAGTGAATGTGCAGTAAATCCGTGTGTCTACCACGGCCATGACAGGTATCAAATGATGAACACTGATCATCAGTAACACTTGGACCCAAACTTCCAGTAATGAATGCAGTGCAAGTGTGGCTTCCTGTCCAAGGTATGTCCCAATTACTGAGACCCTAAGCACACTGCAGCCATGAAAGCACATCATTATGCAGCCTGTGGTCAGAGATGTCAGTTCATGGCTTTACCTTCATTGCAGCATCCCTTTTCAGTGCCAGTTCTGCATAGCCAAACTTTTTAGTCAACCCTAAAGACCTTTTCCCTAACCTAACCCTGGTAGCATCGGTCACAAGTCAGCAACCAATTCTGAATGAGGAGCCTGGCTGATTTAGAGTCTCTGCTCCATTGAAGGTGCTCGTTTCTGGGATGAGGGAGGAAACTGAAGCTCCTGGAGAAAAACCCAAACAGGAGAACATGCAGACTTCAGCAGGATTTGAAACCAGGCCAGAGTCGCTGTGAGGGCACAGTGCTAACTACGTTGCCCCTGAACTTCCTCCCATCTTCACAAGTGTCAATCTAACCTTCATTTAGGCTTAGTTTTCATCATAGGCCTTGCCTGTTAGGACTTGCTTTCAATAATTATCAAGGAGCATACAATGGTGCAAAGAACAAAGGGACAAACAAAGACAAAACACCTGTCTGAGACCATCTGGAGGGGCTGCATTCAGTAAGGTGTATAACAGTCTAAAAACAAAGCTCAGGGGGATTGCTTGGCTATTGTGCATAACGCTGTGATTCTCACTTTGCTTTCTTACAGTGTAAAGAATTCAAGACACAGGCAAACATAGTGGTCTCGACACTATGGCGTTAGACCGGGCGGGCACAAGTCTGACTCAGTGTGGCCTAAAGGATAGAAATATGGAAACGATCGTTACAGACGCTTGGAATTTGTGTGAAGAAAGGCTTCCGGGAAAGAAATGACAGAGTAAGAAACTGACTTAAATTAAAAGTGGTGTCCACAGGGAAACACTCATTCAGTGATTAGAGACCCCCAGACTGGGTTTAACAACAGATGCATGGAAGATAAAAGCTACAAATTAAGCATATTGGGAGTCACATTGATAAGAACAAAAGCAGTCTGACAAAGAGGAGACCACTTAGTATATTAAGCAGGTCTGACTAGCCAAGAGGTGCCAATGTCTCTGTCCACATACTTTTAAAGCTTGTTAAGGTTTCAGTGGTAGGACTCAGCAGTTTGCTTCAATTTAAGAGGACTCTCTATTTGACACAGCTCCTGGATTCCACCACATTTAATTTCTGTCAATACTCTGTGCGTCACACACATGCACATGGGAGGCAGCTAAAGGACTTGAATGATTGCAATTGCATGCCGGACCAGGGGGTGGCAGTATTCACTAACCCTGTCTCTCTTTCCTCTGCAGACCAGATAAAGGAAATCCCGCCTGAGTCTAAGAATATTATTTCCTCCAATTCACCTATATAACCGCCATTTGTATCAGTGTCACACAGTTCTGTTTTGAACTCCAATCCGGAAAGATGCATTTCTTTGCTAAAAGCCTGATTCAAACCAAAGTATACGAGGTGGTCTACCCAAACATTTTTCTGTTCTTTATTTCCACATCTGCTAAACTAAACACACTCTGTTCAATCATTACTGATCCCTCTCAGAACTTTGAAGACCTGAATGTGGTCCTCATGCAGCCCTCTTTCCTCAAGACTAATGAGATTTAATTTCCTTAGCTTGTCTGAGTAATCCCAAGATGCACTTCTTCTTAGAGTGCCTAGCGTTGCGCTCTTGTTTTTTTAGCATGATGACTAAATCTGCACATGGCACTCCAGATACAGTGATTCAGGAGCAGATTGTGAGCTCTGTAGACTTGTTGGCCCATCTAGGGACCCCACGGAGCACCCCATAGAGGATGTCTCCACTGGAGAACCTCTGGGCCACACCCCTCCTGAAATGATTCATCACTACGCTATGATGGAGATTCTTCCAGGATTTCATACTACTCAGATAGTTTTACAGTCTCTGCTTCTGCGCTTGCTGTGATTCTTGCCTCATATGCATGAGTTAGTGATAGACGCGTTACGGTAGGTAAAGCGTCAGTCTGAATGCCCTCTTGGTTGCTCAGTTGGGATTTAAGACCTGCAGAAACACAACAATAACAGCACTTAAGAGTGAGACAGCAACCGGGAATGAATCTCTTGGCACAGAAAATCTGAACCCTTATGAGATCTCCATGATGCTAGTCCTTTGTGTTTTATATCATTTGGATTGGTTTCATTGTAAAACAAGCCATAAAGTATCAATGATGATTTTCACTGGATGAATCTGAACTAGCAGACATCTTGAATAAGGTTCACTTGTATTTGTCTACTGAAAAAATTAAATAAATAAAAAAAGTTTGATGTCTTAGTTCATTCTTTTTTTTGCAAAGAAAAGTCAAAACTGTGGCCATCGTGATAAATATCATTAGTGTTATAAGCATCACGGTATCGGTTCGAGGACATGCTGCCCACCAATGCTTCCACGTGCAGGCTAAGCTAACACAACCAGCAAGACAATAACAGAGGGGACATTGAGAACATAGTTAACGAATAGCTGAAAGATACATGACCCTGTCATAAAGACCAAAATTAGTGTAAGATTCTGTGCTGTTCACATTTTATGTTTCATCAATAAAAGCAGGGCAGTCGCAGTAGAATTATTACTACTAATATTTTTTGAAACAACTCAACAAAGACAACATTAAAGACATCCTAATGTTTATAACCTGGTCACTTCAGGTAGACACACACTAAATAAAAGTTACTTGAAGAATCATTCATCATGCTCACAAGTCCTACTCAGTAGTTTTTCAGTGTCGTTCACAGATAGATTTTCATTCATCACTCAAAGGTAATGGAGGTACAGTGGTGAATGCTGCTGCCTCACCGATCTCGCAATATGGGTTTGAATTGTACGCATGGACATTGACTTCTGATTTCCTAAACCTTGATGGACGCCCCAGACAGAATTCTGAAAGAGCACCTGATCAATCGTGCTCCTCAGCTGACTACCCTGTGTGGGTGAGCATGTCAGTCTGCCTAATGCTGCCATTACAGACCTTCACCCACATGATGATAACCTGGATTAACAATGATAAATTGTCCCCACAATGCAATTGTTTTTTTTTTTTTTTTGAAAAATAACTTAAAGGTCTGGAATCAATCAACTGATTTTGACTTGGCCCTGGAGGCCTCGACTTCCCAGGAAGTATAGCGGACTTCTCGACTGCTGAACTTTGACAGCTAGGAGCCAATCAAAGAGTGAAGAATCCTTAAGTTCCACCCTCAGAGCCATCCTATAGGTCAGCTGTAACAAGGATGGCCTCCGATCCTGTATAGCGGATTTGGTTGCCAGCGAAACAACAACTTGCAGTGGCTGAGATTTAGACAGCATCCCATCTGGGGACCTGAGGGTGGCACCTGTGATGTTTGTCCGAGATGGTGATCTCCTGGTGTGCACTGAGAGATGAAAGGCCGTGTATTTGACTTGCCATTTATTTCATCAGACTGTCCAAGCAGTTTTAGACGAGTCATGTAGCAAATTAAATTGTCACCATGCAATGTCCAAGGTGTCAAACATGGGGCAGCCAGTGTCCCAAAAGGACGTTTTATGAAATTTTTGTATGTAACATTTTGAACGTGAACCATTTAAAATGGCTATTGTGGTTTCCGTCTTTTAAAAAGGCAACCTGAAATGGTCAATTGATTTGATAGAGCATGGCAGTGGTCTTTTAAGGACAAATCAAGAACAGCCATCAAGTCACACTAGAGATTGATACACAAAGGTCTAAGACATGAGCAACCAAAACAATGGGAAGAAATGAGCTCACCGTCAAAATTAAAATCGAAATTTTGAAAAGAAATTTGTCAACCTAAACAGAAAGGCTTTCATTTTGAGACGAAAATCAGACAGCAACGGGGCACACAACTCTGTCCACACACTGGGATGACACATGCACCTGGGCACATAGGGCACTCACCCAGTGACATGTGGCATCACGGCAAATCAAAATCCAAAACGGCATCATCATACCACACAATGTAAGAACAGGTCAAAACAACAGACCAAAATATTAACATGTTTGACTAAAACATGACTAAAATTAATTGAAACTTAAAAGCAAAAGCTATTTGTGTCACTTCTTCAGATTACGCTTCATTTAGGCTTCAGTTGTGCCAAACATACACTGACTACTAATGTGATGGTGGCTGCCCTATATCACTAGCATGTCTTATTTTTAATTTTTTTTCACATGGCAGGCATACATATTGACAAGCCAATCAACAGACCACCTTATTTAATTTATGGTGAGATGCAAAGAACCTCCACCCCACTAACATGAGCTCCCTTAATGTTGCACATGGGCCACTGCTGGTATTCTACATAAGTTCACCATGATGAATCGAGACGGGCAGATGGTGAACTTTACAATGCTGTTGTGGTGCTGAATCACTAGCGCCTCATTTATGTCCTTGTCCTTACATGTAGGGGTGTTCATCAGGGGTCGGCAAGTAGGGGTAATGGCTAGTGCTGCTGCCCTCTAGCTCCAGAACTCTAGTTTGGAAGTTCTGTCTCATCATACTCTATGTGAAGCTTGCATGTTTCCCACTTATCTTTTCTTTCCAGTGATTATGGACTGGCGTAACATCTGGTGTCGACTGCAGCTTTGTGTCCACAGGCTCCTCGCACCCCTGAATTGGAATAAGTGGCTGTAGAATTAGAAATGAGTACATTAGAGGGTCAGCTCAGGTTAGGCAGTTGGGAGACAAAGTCAGAGAGGAGAGTTTGAGTTGGTGTGGACATGTGCAGAGGAGAGATGCTGGGTATATTGGGAGAAGGATGCTAAGGATAGAGCTGCCAGGCAAGAGAAAAAGAGGACGGCCTAAGAGAAGGATTATGGATGTGGTGAGAGAGGACATGCAGGTGATGGGTGTGACAGAACAAGATACAGAGGACAGAAAGATATGGAAGAAGATGATCCGCTGTGGCAACCCGTAATGGGAGCAGCCAAAAGAAGAAGAAAACAGGCATGTCATGAAAGTCGATCAACACATAAATGATGTGATAACAATTCAACTTAACAGCTGAATGTTGAATCTGAAGAGACACAGAGTGCTTCATCCTCAGGATCTGTGGTTAGCAATGGATTGAGCAGATTGTGCAAAGCACAAGTCCCTATGACCTTGGGGGCCCACTTGGGGCCGTATAGATTTTTAAAAAAGTTTTTAACAACTTAAATCACTTGCACAGTTCATTGTGTTAATAATTTTCAGTTTCAGTGGCATGTTTTTTACCGTCACCAGGCAAGTCCAATCCAATCCATGATGATATTATGTATTCGGCAGGCCTACAGTTTACATGAATTTAGTCTTAGGGACTTTAGTCTAATTGGAGGCACAACACGTCCTAGTCCACCTTACAGAGAAGGGCACATTCCCAAATTTGGCAACCTTTGGTGTACCACAGCGGACATGAACAGAGGAAGTTTATAAGGACATCACATGAATAATGTAAATATATACTATTATTGTAAATAATTGTTACTTTTGTAAGTTGATTTGATGTCAACAGTTTTCAAAGTTTGAACTTGTAAATGGTAAATTACAGCAAATCTGTTGTTAATTTATGGTACCCATTAGTTGACAAATGCCGAATATTTGAATAATTTGACGCATTTTCTACTCTCACCATATGACGCCATATCGGTTAGTAGCAGCGGATCAGGCAAATATTATAAGAGTGGCGCTGCTAAATGTAAGGCACACCTGCAACAAGAACTGAACACCACTAAGCTTACCAAGATTTTTGCCTTTCTCAAAATTGAGTATGCTGATGCTGGTGATTCATTGCAATGGCTGCAAGCAGGTTATGCAGACAGTGCAGTGAGTGAAATAGTTGGCACTACTGAGTCTGGAAGTTGCGACACAATGGCATCAGATCAGGTGCTATCTGCTGAACCCGTTCAAAATGGAGAAACTACTAAAGACAAACAAGCAATATATAAGACAAAGCAATTTTCTACCGACAAGACAAATTTCTTGGAACCATTGACACCTGACTTTATGATGTCCATTTTCTCAGAACTTGTGTAAAACAGGTCGGTGGTATAGTAGTATCCTGTCACCCGGTGTTGTCGTTTTAATTTGATACAAATTGAAACTGCTTAATTTTATAGCACAGAACAGTTTCTACTTTCTAGCTTACATTATATTTTAATAATCTTCCTTAACAAAGTTGTCTTGGAAAAGTAAGAGGGTCCACGTCTGATAGATGGATAGATAGAATTTGGTATAGTAGGCAGGATTGGATGGATGGATGGATAGAATTTGGTATAGTAGGCAGGAACAGACAGACAGACAGACACTCAGACAGACAGACAGACACTCACTCACTTAATTAATCCCAAGGGGAAATTCACATAATCCAGCCACAGTATACTGATACAAAAAACAATATTAAATTAAAGAGTAATAAAAATGCATATAAAAACAGACTAATAATAATGCTAATAATGTTAGCATTTACTCCCCCGTGTGGAATTGAAGAGTCGCATAGTGTGGGGGAGGAACGATCTCCTCAGTCTGTCAATGGAGCAGGACAGTGACAAAAGTCTGTCGCTGAAGCTACTCCTCTGCCTGGAGATGACACTGTTCAGTGGATATAGGTATATATATATATATATATATATATATATATATATATATATATATATATATATATATATATATATATATATATATATATATATATATATATATATATATATATATATATATATATATATATATATATATATATATATATATATATATATATATATATATATATATATATATATATATATATATATATATATATATATATATATATATATATATATATATATATATATATATATATATATATATATATATATATATATATATATATATATATATATATATATATATATATATATATATATATATATATATATATATATATATATATATATATATATATATATATATATATATATATATATATATATATATATATATATATATATATATATATATATATATATATATATATATATATATATATATATATATATATATATATATATATATATATATATATATATATATATATATATATATATATATATATATATATATATATATATATATATATATATATATATATATATATATATATATATATATATATATATATATATATATATATATATATATATATATATATATATATATATATATATATATATATATATATATATATATATATATATATATACACACACACACACACACAGTTAGGTCCATAAATATTTGGACAGACAACTTTTTTCTAATTTTGGTTCTGTACATTACCACAATGAATTTTAAATGAACCAACTCAGATGCAGTTGAAGTGCAGACTTTCAGCTTTAATTCAGTGGGTTGAACAAAAAGATTGCATAAAAATGTGAGGCAACTAAAGCATTTTATTAAAACAAAATCCCTTTATTTCAGGGGTTCAAAAGTAATTGGACAAATTAAATAACTGGAAATAAAATATTCATTTCTAATACATGGTTGAAAACCCTTTGCTGCTAATGACAGCCTGAAGTCTTGAACTCATGGACATCACCAGATGCTGGGTTTCCACCTTTTTAATGATCTGTCAGGCCTTTACTGCAGCGGCTTTCAGTTGCTGTTTGTTTGTGGGCCTTTCTGTCCGAAGTTTAGTCTTCAACAAGTGAAATGCATGCTCAATTGGGTTAAGATCAGGTGACTGACTTGGCCATTCAGGAATTTTCCACTTCTTTGCTTTAATAAACTCCTGGGTTGCTTTGGCTGTATGTTTTGGGTCATTGTCCATCTGTATCATGAAATGCCACCCAATCAATTTGACTGCATTTAGCTGGATTTGAGCAGACAGTAGGTCTCTGAACACCTCAGAATTCATTTGGCTGCTTCTGTCCTGTGTCACATCATCAATATAACACTAGTGTCCCAGTGCCACTGGCAGTCATGCACGCCCAAGCCATCACACTGCCTCCACCGTGTTTTACAGATGATGTGGTATGTTTTGGATAATGAGCTGTTCCACGCCTTCTCCATACTTTTTTCTTGCCATCATTCTGGTAGAGGTTGATCTTGGTTTCATCTGTCCAAAGAATGTTTTTCCAGAACTGTGCTGGCTTTTTTAGATGTTCTTTAGCAAAGTCCAGTCTAGCCTTTCTATTCTTGAGGCTTGTAAGTGGCTTGCACCTTGCAGTGCACCCTCTGTATTTACTTTCATGCAGTCTTCTCTTTATGGTAGACTTGGATATCGATACGCCTACCCCCTGGAGAGTGTTGTTCACTTGGTTGGCTGTTGTGAAGGGGTTTCTCTTCACCATGGAAATGATTCTGCGATCATCCACCACTATTGTCATCTGTGGACGTCCAGGGGCCTCATGTATAAACGGTGCGTACGCACAGAAATGTTGCGTAAGAACTTTTCCACGTTCAAATCGCGATGTATAAAACTTACACTTGGCGTAAAGCCACGCACTTTTCCACGGTACCTCATGCCTTGTACGCAAGTTCTCCGCTCGGTTTTGCAAACTGGCGGCACCCAGCGTCAAAGCAATGGTACTGTTCTTGTGTGATTACTCATTATTTTCATGACGCGGCTTTATAAATACACAGAAACTAACCGCATATTGTTTATTAGTGTAATGCATCTGATTGTAATTAACTTGTAACAATATAATGGTCCAGGAAACAGCCATAGTATTCCAAATACCATAACTGCTTTAGCGTTGTTACTCTCACTTCTTCTTCTTCTTCTTCTTTCAGCTCCTCCCGTTAAGAGTTGCCACAGCGGATCATCTTTTTCCATATTACTCTCACTGCACGACTCGGAGTATTTATATCACTGTATCTGAGTGTGAATCACAGCAGCAGCTGATCGGAAAGAGAATTATCGGTATACAGCTTTAAGGACACGCTACCTCAGCCACTGCAAAATGTTTTAAAGCCTTTCCTGTACAGACCTCGCGGTTCAGAAACAGTTTAATCACAAGAACTTTAAATGCACTCAATCAATTGCTCCTTGTAGAACGGTTTGTACTTATAAGTACAATCACCCCACTGTAAACTTGCACTACAGTTATAATATCTCACAACCTGAGCCACTTTATAAAGCGCGTATTTACATATGATGACGATATCATTTTTAAGGTGAAATGCAGCAAAATATGTTTGTTAAATTATACACATAAAACTTTAACTTCATTTAAATAATCTATATTCTGAAGATATTTCAATGTTCTTTAAACGTTTTGAAGAATCGGCGCTAAGCTTACAGATGGCTTAACGTCTATTACAGAGCTGATTGTATGGCGATCGGTTACTTGGGGAAAGAAAAGCAAGGACTGCAGTGACGGCTACTCCAATATATATTGAATATAAAACAGAAAGAGAAAATAACAACACAGCTAAAAACGCAGCGACAAATTTCAACAAAAGATAAATGCTTGTCATGAGCACGAGGCTCATGAAACACATGTTTAATAATGTGCTTTAGCTCCTATCATCATGAAAATGACATCACGCATACATCTCAGTATTTTAGTTATTCAGAGAGCTGTAATATCACGAATGTAATGGACTCTGTGTCCAGTTGGAAGAAGAGAGCCGGTTTAAGAAGCAAGTAGTGATTCACACACATAGATCACATACGAGTAGAAGATCAAATACAAAACAAAGCATTTAACGTGCTACTTTAATTACGATGTAATTTTGAGAAACTGGTTAATTAAACGATTTTAAGATGAAGTTTATAATGTTCTACTAAATGACAAAATAAACTACGTGATTAAAGTTGAAAATTCGAGATTAAAGTTGACATTTCGTGCTTTTTCCCCACCGTGTGCCTTTTTCTCTGTACCCTAATAAACTTTCATATGACACTCAGACAGTGGGCTTACAACTCTTCTTTTCACGGCAACTTTGATATGTGACTTCTTTTTTATTTCCGGCACTGTGCGATTTTGTGAATGTGAGCTTTCAAGTTTCTCCAACACGCTATGTCACTCGATCAACTTCATTTTGTTGATTATACCACGGTTTATTTTAACAAATAGTATGTTTTTCCTTTGCCTCCACTTGGTATTCACTGAAATTCTTATATTTTCCCCGTGCTTTTCCCATAAGGCTGCGCTTAAGGGTGATTTATATTGATTTGCATATTCAAATAGGCGTAATTCTGGGAGGATTTGGGGCGTTACAAAATGCGCGTGCACGAGCGTTAGTTTTCACGCTGATCGGGATTTATGTAGCAGAAGAACGTGGAAGTTGGAGTACGCACAGATTCCTGCATCTGGATTTTTCTGTGCGTAAGTACATTTCGGCTTTTGTTACTTACGCCATGTTATAGTGCGAGTTCTACGCACAGCGTTATACATGAGGCCCCAGGTCTTTTTGCGTTGCTGAGTTCACCAGTGCTCGCTTTCTTTCTGAGGATGTACCAAACTGTAGATTTTGTCATTCGTAATATTGTAGCAATTTCTTGAATGGGTTTTTTCTGTTTTTGCAGCTTAAGGATGGCTTCTTTAACCTGCATGGAGAGCTCCTTTGACCGCATGTTGTCTGTTCACAGAAAAATCTTCCACATTCAAGCACCACAAATCAAATCAACTCCAGGCCTTTTATCTGCTTAATTGATAAGGACATAAAGATGGACTTGACCACACCTGCCCATGAAATAGCCTTTGAGTCAATTGTCCAATTACTTTTGAGCCCCTGAAATGAAGGGATTGTGTTAAAAAATGCTTTAGTTGCCTCACATTTTTATGCAATCGTTTTGTTCAACCCACTGAATTAAAGCTGAAAGTCTGCACTTCAACTGCATCCGAGTTGTTTCATTTAAAATTCATTGTGGTAATGTACAGAACCAAAATTTGAACAAAGTTGTCTCTGTCCAAATATTTATGGACCTAACGGTATATATTGTCGCACTTGGGTCACAGATTTGCACAGAGACACAGGAGGTCGTAGAAACAAGAAGGATTTTTATTCAAACACTGCAAACACATGAGCTTAAACGTGCGCCGTGACAAGTCAGAGATGACAGTTCCGCTAGGAGCAGAGAGAGAGATAAAAGCAAACAATCAATTCCAAATCTGACAGGCGCTGTGCACGGCTTTTAAGTCGGCGGAGTACCGCGCGAGGCTTGTATTACGCGTTATAGTGCAAGGATAAGGAGCAATGTGAGGGTAGTCAGTGTTTCAGGCTTTGTGGTTTTCCCAGGGGCGTCCGTCTCTATTTGGGGTGCGATCAGCCCTCCAGCTCACAATATATATAAAATACAATGTCTGTCTGTCTGCTTTTCATGAGTGATCTACTTAACAGATTTAGATCTGGTTTTTTTCTATAATTTGCTTGAACATTCTGGTTGATTTTGCAACTTCTCTCATTGTGCTATGTATCATAGTTCGCTCGTGGTACCGATTTATTTGCGTGAATCTGAGAGACACGCAGTGGGCCAAGGGGAGGGTGTTGGTTCTCTCCTCACTCACGTGTCACTCATGGGGTGTAACTTATCTCTGCTTAGGTAGCGAACGAGGGAACTACTTAACGGATTTAGATTGGGTTTTATCTATAATTTGCTTGAACATTCTGGATTATTTTGCGACTTCTCTCATTGGGCTAAGAATCATAGTTCTCTTACAGGAGCGATATATTTGCGCTAATCTGTGAAAGAGGTTGCGGGCCAAGGGGAGGGGTAAGCGTAATGTCAGGAGAGGGGAGCCGGGCAGGGCCCTCCTCACTGTCCTGTTTCACTATAAACGGGCGGAGCCGCAGGGCATGGCTAGTCTTACCTATGTATTTATGTACTACTATTACTACTACCTACACCTCCTACATTCCATTCCCACAATTTATTTTATTTTTGATAACTTACAGCTTCTGTAATAAAGCAATTAATAAAGTTTTTACAAATTCCATTAGAGAGCAAGTTGGGTTGTCACCAACATGTGATCTGATAATGTCACGGTCATAGACACCATTACCAAGCAGGCCCTTAGGATCAAGCTGTGAGTAGTCATGCTAGAGAGGAGAGCACACCTCAGGGTGCTGCATAGGGGCCTTCAGCAAGCTGGCTGCGTGGCGTGCGGCCGAATGTCCGATTATCATAAATTTTTTTTTTTTTTTTTTACAACACACAGACACAGCATTTTTCCATTTACTTTTCAGGTTTCATTTATCTGTTGAACTAACCTTTTTTTCTTCATTAACTATTTATAATTTTTTAACAGGGAATGAAATCTTACTCAGCTTCATTTCAACAATAAATTTAAGAGGTATCTTTCAATCTCAAAGGTTGATTTTTCAACATTCATTATGGGGCCTTGAACCATGAAAGTCTTTTACAGGGCCAGTCCAACAAAGCGATGATGGGAGTAATGGCACAGTGTCCTTCACAGGAGGCCCCACGCCACAATACCCTCATTATTCACATCACCCTGTCTCATCCCGTACAGTGGCCTCAACAAGCAAGACACCACAAAGCTGAACCATCCGGGATTCCACAGCAGGCGAGCCGACAGCGGCCTTTATCAGCCCGCTCCAGGGGCTGCGGGATTAGGCTTTGCTCTAATCGTGTGCTATTTAAGCCCAAATGCTGTTTCTTTTCCATCGGCTATGCTGCATTTAAATGTGCTTAGTGGGGGGAGAAAATCCAAAAAATAATATGGGGGAGTGGTTTGGGGGCTTGATGTCAATGAAGAGCATGAGAAATGTCATTCCAAAGTGACTTTCCAAAACTACATCTTTAAATAAAAAATAAAAGCAAAACTCAGGGTGGGTACCTCCAATGGTATGGGTGCTGAAACCAGATACAGGAGGAGACTTTTTATGGTGGTGAGTCAATATGTACTGAGTGGTCATGCCTTACATCTGCTATGGATGAACTGGCAGTACCATGGGGCACACCACCTTTAGGAGAGGACACGGCTTGCATCTGTGTCTGCAATCAGCTGCTGCATGACCCTGCTATAAAATGTTCACTTCCCTCCATTAGCAAGGTCAGACTACTCACCGGCGAACAGTGAAACTCTATACTGCCATGGAAAAACTTGGAAGACGCTAGAACTCCAAGCCATGCCATTGGGGGTGGGGACATAGTTCTAGAACTTTACTCTTACTGGTGGTTTACATTTACATTTATTTGCTTAGCAGATGCTTTTATCCAAAGCAACTTAGAGAAGAGGGCCACAAAACTGAGTAAACATCAATCAGGGGGAGTGTTTGGGAACGTTTCAAAATTGATCATTACAATTGAAAAAACAAGCGACTTATAATTCTTAAATTACAAAACCTAGCAGCTAATAATAGTTAGACAGAAATTCACTAAGCAAGAGAATCTTCAAATGCTTCTTAAACACATGGAGGGAGTGAGCATTTTGAAAGGAAATGGGTAGCTTGTACCACCAGCTAGGAGCTACATGTGGAAAGAGTCTGAACTGAGATTAGCATCAGGAGACATGAGTGGGTGAGAAGGAGCATTACGCCTCACTAGTGACCCTATTTACATAGGTGTTGACTACTCTGTAGACAACCATCAAGGATTTGAAAGTAATGAGTGCCACTGCAGAGAACCAACATAGTGATCTGAAAAGAGGAGCAACTCCCTTTGTGTCATTTAATTATTTCCTTCTTCACTCTAGTGTGTGTGTCTGTGTGTGATGGAATGGCACCCTGTCCAGGGTGTGTTCTTGCCTTGCTCCTATGCTAGCTGCAGTAGGCTCTAGCACCCCACCCTCTGACCCTGGTCTGGATTAAGCAGGTTGGAAAATGACACAACATGACTCATCAATCCACTAATCTACTCATTCACTTAACCTGATTAAAATTATTCGAGTTCAAGAGGGCCAAAAACACCACTGGGCACACAGTAGGATGAGGCCAGCTAAGCTTCACCAACAGATCTGTCCTACATGACTTTGGGGCACTGGAGGAAAACTGGAAAAAAAAATTCACACAGGCAATGTGCAATCTAGAACTTGAACCCTGGAATCTAGTGCTGAGGTAGCATTCAAGTCACTGTGTCAGCAGGCCGCCACAAAGAGCTCAGGCTTGGGCTCAAGTTTCCCGAAGAGCTGGGGGGCACTCATACTGCTCAAACAGAAGCAAGAGTGCTCATACATACAAATAAATAAATGACTCAATGTAAGCTCTGTAGGTATATGGTCTCAAGATGGCCTTCTGTTCTCATAACACGCACCGGCCTGCAGTGCTGAGGGGATGGACAGCGGATGGGTTCTAGATAAACAACTGATGGCAAAAGGGGGAAAACTGTCTTTTAGCCTGGATGTTCTAGATCCTGTGCTCCTATAGTGTCATCCTGATGGTAGCAGTCATGTAGTGGGTGGGTTGTGTTCTTAACATTACAGGCCCTCCTGAGAACTCTAGTGATTTTACCACTTGCTCTAGAGCCTTGTGGTGCCTTGCTGTACTGTTCACAAACCAGAGTGCGATGGAGTAAGTGAGGATACTCTCAATTGCACATCTGTAGAAGTTGCAGGGGATTGTGCTTGCTTGGCATGCCAAACTTACTCAGCCTTCTCAGAAAATACAAACACTTCCAGACTTTCCCCGCCAGGTCTGTGACATGGTGGGTCCAAGTGAGATCCTCATAGATGTTAATGGCAAGAAATTTAAATGAGGTCACTCTCTCCACCTCAGTCACGCCTATGCACAGTAGTGGGTGCTGTCCTCTATCCCTCTGTGTGCCAATAATCATGTCTTTCATTTTGCTGGTGTTAAGAAAGAGATTACAGTCCTGACACCCTTTCACAAGGTCAGCCACATCCCTCCTGTACGCTGACTTGTCACCCCCAGTAATCAGTCCAATGATGGTGGTATCATCCACAAATTTAATAATGCTGGCGTTATGCTGAGAAGCGACACAGTCATGAGTGAAGAGCGTGTACAGCATGGGACTCAAAACACATCCTTGTGGTGTTCCTGTATTTATGAGGATTGTTTTGGAAATTTTGTTTCCCAGCCTGACTGACTGGGGACTGCCTGTTAAAAAGTCCCGGACCCAGTTGCACAGAGTAGATGGCACGCAGAAAGTGGGGAGCATGTTGGTGGGCTTAGGTGGTATCACAGTGTTAAAAACCGAACTATAATCCATAAGAAGCAATCATGTATAGAGGACTTGTTCTAACAGCAATCTGGACAGCAGAAGGACGACATGTTACAGTAACAAAAAAAAAGAAGAGTGCCAAGCTGCTGCATTTGAGAGGTGACTGAATGAAACCAAAAATCAATGCCTCTTCAAAGACCTGACACACTCAGTGATCCCAGAGCCATAAGCTTTGGATGGAAAACCGCAATGTGGGCTGATGAACTCGGAATCAGAATAGCAGGTGTCAGGGTTCACACTGGCCATTAGATAAGCGACTCAAGAGCCAAATGCTGCATTGTGGCCTACCAGCTCAATTCAGTCCTGTGGAGAAATCAAGACTTTGATTTTTATTTTTATTGCAAACACAGCTGATTTTCTTCTTTTAAAATTTTTCCAAAAACAAGTGGTTTATTAATGAGGAGCAGGCTAGCCAGAAGACAGTTGTGTCCCTTGGAAGTTTTCACATTTTATTGTTATACACCATTAATGCACTATGGATTTAATTTGGCTTTTTTGACACTGACCAAGAGAAAAAGGTCTCTTAACACTAGAATTACCAGAGCCTACGAAAAAACTCGTAATTCCGTCCCACCTTAAATTGCTTCTTAAATCCCTTCACACCTCTCCGCCAGCATCCTTTGTCTTCTAAATGTGCTGATAAAGAGAAGCTAGGAGCAGCCGGCTATTCCATCCCCCCACCAATTTAGAACGTGCACGAACTTCTCTCAGCTCATGCCTTGATTGAGTATCTGGGAGTGAAGTGGAGTTTTAGAGTGGAAATAATAGATCGTTATTTGGAACACACACATTTCATGTCTGTTCCGTTTCTACAGTAATCTGTGTAAACACATTGTTAAAACAGAAACGTTTTTTATATTCTAGTAGTAGATGACAAAATGTAGGCATAAACTATATAATGTATGAAGCCTGAATTCCAAATAGCAAAGAAACATTTTCATAAAAGGTTCAAATATAACACAACAATTGCGCTTTTATTCAAAAATATAACTGCAGAAACAAAAAGCCGCTTTAACATGCGACATTGACAGCAGTTTATTATAACTGCCTCTGTGGTGCAATGGGATCAGTTCTCGCCTTGGAATCAAAGGTCACGAGTTCGATCCTGCACTACTCCGTTTTGAGAAGTAAACTGCTCTTAGTCTTACTATTTTAGAATAAAAGCATACATTTGATTTCAGTCTGTAACAGCCGGTGCAATTTATGATCCTTGTAAAGGTTAGCTTTTTTTTTAATTCACTTTTCATTCTCTCAGTCGCGTTCAGAATCAATCCATACAACCCCATCTGACATGGCTGTTTTCACTAAAGACGCGCTATAGCTCTGCAGTGTACCACGATGCATACTAACGCCCCCCCCACCGGGTTCTGACACACAAATGCTGGCGAAGCTACCTTCTTTGTATCTCACCGTCACTTGATTTTCTTTTTATTCAGTTTTATTGAGTGTTCCTGCCAGTCCCCGCATGCTGCTGCTGTATGCTGTTTCTTTTGTACTCCAGGACATGCAGAGGAAAGAATGGTAAAGAGCAGTAACTTCGGCCCTATATGCAATAATCAGACACTCCCCATCTGCCCGTGTCGCTCAAACACAGGAACATATATTGGTGTAAAAGTATAACAAAAGTGCACTTTTATTCAAGTGCACTTTTTCCATCGCTTTTCCTGTAAGAAGCAATGTACACACTTCTCTCTATGCTGTGGTTTCTATTACACACCTGAAAGAAAGAGACAATGCATGTGAAAATATCATCGCACTAATGCAATATTATTTGAAAACGAACAGCGTCAGAGGTGTGAATTTATGCAGGAACTGGAAATTCTCTGATGTGGGACCTCCCCCAGGGAAGAAAGTACAGTGTCAGGTGCTCATTCAGTGTAATAGGAACCATAGCACAGAGAGTTGTGTGCACGGCAACAAGTACACGTGTCGTAAATGTAGGAAGGACGGTCCTTGGGTGTGTGGGAACTGTTAATATTTGAATGTGATGATTTTATATAGCACGGAATGAAAATCAGCACTTCTTAGCATTGCACCATGCAAGCTGTCGTATCAATCGCCTACTGTAACTTGCTTTCTTTTTTCTTCAGTTATACAGGTAGTCTTGAATAAAAGTGCACTTGTTTTGTTTGCGAAATGAAGTGTCTGCGTGCACTTTTTGTGGCATTACACGTGTATTTTTTGAGCATGCCCGTTTCAGCAGTATAAAAAGTATTGAAAAGTATAACAAAACAACGGGCAGATGGGGAGTGTCTGATGATTGCATATAGCGCCAAAGTTACTGCTCTTTACCATTCTCTCGTCTGCATGTCCTGGAGTACAAAAGAAACAGCATACAGCAACATGCGGGGACTGGCAGAAACACTCAATAAAACTGAATAAAAAGAAAATCAAGTGATGGTGAGATATGAAGAAGGTAGCTTCGCCAGCGTTTGTGTGTCAGAACCCGGTTTGGGGGGAGGGCGTTATTATGCATCGTGGTACACTGCAGAGCTATAGCGCGTCTTTAGTGAAAACAGCCATGTCATATGGGGCTGTATGGATTGATTCTGAACGCGACTGAGAGAATGAAAAGTGAATTTAAAAAAAAAAAAAAGCTAACCTTTACAAGGATCATAAATTGCACCGGCTGTTAGACTGAAATCAAATGTATACTTTTATTCTAAAATAGTAAGACTAAGAGCAGTTTACTTCTCAAAACGGAGTAGTGCAGGATCGAACTCGTGACCTTTTGATTCCAAGGCGAGACCTGATCCCATTGCACCAGGGAGGCAGTTATAATAAACTGCTGTCAATGTCGCATGTTAAAGCGGCTTTTTGTTTCTGCAGTTATTTTTGAATAAAAGCGCAATTGTTGTGTTATATTTGAACCTTTTATGAAAATGTTTCTTTGCTATTTGGACTTCAGGCTTCATACATCATATAGTTTATGCCTACATTTTTTCATCTACTACTAGAATATAAAAAACGTTTCTGTTTTAACAATGTGTTTACACAGATTACTGTAGAAACGGAACAGACATGAAATGCGTGTGTTCCAAACAACGATCTATTATTTCCACTCTAAAACTCCACTTCACTCCCAGATACTCAATCAAGGCATGAGCTGGGAGAAGTTCGTGCACATTCTAAATTGGTGGGGGGATGGAATAGCCGGCTGCTCCTAGTTTCTCTTTATCAGCACATTTAGAAGACAAAGGGCGCTGGCGGAGAGGTGTGAAGGGATTTAAGAAGCGATTTAAGATGGGACGGAATTACGAGTTTTTTCGTAGGCTCTGGTAATTCTAGTGTTAATGTCACAGTAAAGACTGATCTCTTCAAAGTGGTCTAAATTAATTATAAAAATGGAATCAAACTGTGACACACTTGACTAAACAGCTCAACATGGCTTTGAGAAATGAGGCCACGTCTTTCACAACATCACACATTTGGACTGAAGGTGTGAAAAAAAACCAAAGAAATACAATTTTCACAACTTTCATTAAAAAGTGCAGTACAATAGAAAAGGATTAAGTGGTATCCGAAATATACAAAACAGTCGCACCGAGACAGTTTAAATGAAGGACTGGCAGACTGTCACGGTTGGTTCCTGCTTGTATCTGATGCTGCCATGGTGCTCTTTGGAAGTGGGGTCTTCTTCAGACCCCAACTGATGATCTGCCTGTTCAGTAAGACATTTAAACAAAAAAAAACAAACAAAAAAAAAAACACGGTGTGTTTCATTCTTAACTGGTGAGGCTTTCTGTTTTCCTCAAAATACAACTCACCTCTTTGTGTTTGTGTCTGCTTCTCGCATACTTAAAGGCGCAGTGACAGTTAAAGCATCCATCCTAGTGCTCACTCTGAAATCCCTACTGAAAAATCAAAGCCGAGTGCACTGATGTAAGGTTTACAGCGACAATGAAAAGCAGACAGCGCACATAATGGCCACAGGGGATGATGAGCGACACGTGATAAAACACACATATACTGTGATATTCGCGTCACTGTTTGATCTAAACAAACAGTTATGGGTTGCCTCTTACTGTGGCAGTAAGAAAATGGATACCATCAAGACATAATACATGGGATTTTGCCAACAATTCCAGTTCTACTCATTTCTTAAAGAGTTTACTGCTACACTGAATACAAAGCAAGAACAAATTGTAAACGTCATGACACTCAAGTGTGCTACACAGTAGACAAATGGTAGAAGTCACTTTTAAAAGCTTCAAGTAGGTTTCTTTAAAACCTTATTCTGTCTTGTTATTTTGATGTAAAGCTGACTAGGTTTTTATATTAATAAAATAAAAGAATCACTTCTAGTCACCCATCTGTTTGGTCAGTCAATTTTTAAGCTTTTCAAATTGCACGCATGGTACAAAGCAGCTTTGACATTGGAATTTTCTTTCAGTTGAAAGTATTATTGTAGCATAGAGCATGTCTGCACGGTCAGTGGCACAGCAATTAGCACCGCCAAGCTTACAGAGTCACAGACCTGAGCTCATGCCCCAGTCTGATCCTCTCTACGATGTGTGTTTTGGAATGCATGCGTCAGCTAGAATGCCCCATAATGGAAGGGTAATCTGGTCAGAATGGGGTACTACTTCAAAAGTTCCAATCAGGTACAGAAAATGGACAAAATAAAAGAGAAAACACAATAAAACATACTGTATCTATGCATTTCATATTTTTGAAGTTCTTGTGGTCTTTCGTTTTAAGGATGCTAATGATCCTAGTACAAGGTAAGCTATAATCAGTGGCCAGCAAAATCTGGCTAATACAGACTCTTGTTAAAACAAAAATCTCTTGGATCTTTGGGAAAAGGAGGGAAAACGAAGGTAAGAGGCCGCCCAGCCATACCATGGTCTGATGCAGCTTCTGCAAACCCACAAAACTTGATGCACTGTTAGGAATTAATGGACTCTGTGCACACTATTAGTGAAGATCCAGCTCCTTAAAATTCTATAGTCATGACTGGCCATCTTTGTGTAAAAGCTAAGGTGAAAAAGCAGTTGTGACATTGGTTCAAGCCTCCAATTGATATGCTGCTCACGCTCCATTTTGCAAATGTCAGGGTGGCTCGCACAAACACTGTTACAGTACAGAAAAAGTAGCGGGCCATGCGCCCTCCAAAGAGTCCTTAATGATTTTCTGCTTGGCTATAAATCAGACTCTCCATTAGTATTCCTTACCTGCATGCCTTCCCACTCCCCACCGGCTGAAATCAACACGATCTGCGAGACAATTGTAATTAAATGCAATTTTTGATCAAAGATTTAGCATGCAGACATTTTTCAAGGGCTTGTCATGTTGAACCTGTAGAATATTAGCTTATATGATGCCTTCATTCAATTTAAGCGCATGGTTGTTTACAAAAAAAATTAAGAATGAATTTGAACGTAATATTAATGCTAAACAGCATCAGAGAGACTGTAAAAGCAGAGAAACTGCTCACTTTGTATAACCAGGCCGAGAAAAGGAATAACAGCAGGGCATGAAGGCACTAAAGAAGGAAATTGAACAATAGAAGGAAAACCTTGTAAAGGAGCACACCAAATCTACATGCAGCAGTTGGCCCACAACCTGCCATATTTTTTTAATATCCAAGTGGAATGTAAATAAATTGCATGAAACATACTGATGTGTTGGGTTGGGAGCATGCTCTGATAGTGCATTGCTGCACCCACCACACACCAAACCACCTGGATTGGGAACCGAGATATTCGGGTAACACCTCAGAACCACACTGGAACAGTGTTAAGTTTTTTTTACGTTGGCTGGGGTGCCAATCCTGCCACCAACCACTAAGTTTTTCCCTGAAAGTTGGTACTGGCTAAATGTTAATGTCATACCCAGGACGAAGTAATTGCAGGTTAAAGGCCTTTCTCAAGGGCCCAATGGAGTAGAGTCACTTCTGGCGTTTACGGAATTCGAATCGGCAACCTTCTGATTGCCAGAACAGACCTCTAGTCTCATGCAAGAGACTGAAATTATAAACCTGTCCATGAAATTCTATCCTATGCATTGATACTGCAGTGCTTTAATCCATCAGGAAATTCATACAACAAATGTAACCTGAAATATCATGGACTTCTAGCTAAGCAGACATGGCTGAGGCACAGTGGATAGGGTGCTCTCCAAAGGCAAGCATTTAGCAAACTGAACATGAAAGAGCTGCAGATGACGTGCATCCTTATGATAAAGTGGCCTTATATGCACGCATCTACTTTAGATAGCCATTAATTTTTTAACCACTTTTTGTGATTGCCTAACACTATCTTGGAAGCAATGGGTTGTAAAGAACTTGGGAAGAAAAACATATTTCAGTATATTTTACTCTTTTAGATAACTACTACAGTTCGTTATCTATATTCCACCATATTTGCGTTGCTTTGGCTTATCAAGACATGACTGTTGCCTACTAACTGTGCTCACTGTCTGTTTTCCCCAAATCACAAAGGTAATTGCATGACTCAAAATAGTGAATGAGTTTTGTGATGGACTCATATCCCATCCTGTTGGCTCTCATCTTGCTCCGGATGTTTTGCCGATAGGTTACTGCTTCTGGTAGTTCTGAAATAGAAATGGAGGGATAAAAAAGGACTATTATTAAACAAAAAAAGACAATGGGCGATAAGAGATGAAACAAAGGGCAAGCAAGGATCTAAATTTGTCAGTAGGCCTCTGAAGCTTCTATACTTCTCAGTTTACAGGATTGTTTACAAAGGCGGAAGAAATCAAAGCAAAGGGCTACTGATGGAGAGGATCTTGCTGTGACCAGGATGTCCTTTGTTTCTATCTCACTGTGTCCAGACAGGAAAGCAAATCAGCCACTCTGTTAAATGTGCGGCTCATTAAAAGTGGTAAATAAGCACATAGGCCAGTGCTTTCATCCCATTAAGTTGCACCTCTCCTTCTCCGGTATCTTTTCAACCACACTTCATGTCCTCGGTACACAGCTTTCCCCTCGACAAGATGCATAGATGTTTGCTGCTCTGAAGACAAATCATTTTTAAACACAACTGGATCTGTTTCAAAGTGACATTTTACTGTACAATTAAAAGGTCATTGGACTTGGCAGAGTCTACTTAAAATTATGTTTGCTAGACTAAACTATCAACAGTGTTGTGCTTTAGTAGAATATTTTAGCAGCAGAAACAAGGGGAGTGCAGCGCTGCAGAAGAGCTGAGTCAGACCATTGCAACCTACAGAGTCAGCTTCATTGCAGGGCTTTTAATAATCACGTTTGCACACGTTGAGCTTGCCTGTAAGTAATACTTTAAAATCCTCTTTCGGGAGCACAAAACCATAGAGTGGTCATTGCATTTTGGGGTGGGGGGAAATACTCGTACATACAGTTATAATCCATAATGCTCTTCTGCACTGCACTCGCAGGTCTGAGAACAGACCCTTATTTCAGATATTCCCAAAAAACCTAGAAATTCCAGCCATACCCACCAGATCTGCTTCTCTAAAAAATTTCAAAAGCATTTAGAGTTAAGATGCAGGTCCAAGGGTGAAAGCATAACTTAAAACCTGCCTGCAGTTTAACTAGCAGGCATTTTTGTAATGTTGATACCTAGCATTATATGTCACTGTTAAATTAGTGAATTACTTTCGCTGTGTCTGCTTAGACAAAATGCTGATGGAGAGGTGGGCATTTGTTAAGTATTTACTATGTTTCATTGATCTTACCAAATGAGCATTTCTCTTTCGCCATAATATGCAAAGATTATTGTTTTAATCCTCTTGCATTTTACAAATGCATGAAGAGTACATGTGGTTAGTTCAAATGCAAGCCCTGGAACAATCTCTGTGGAGATCCTGTATTCCCCTATTGTCAGCATGGGTTTTCTTTCTAAAGCCATACTAGGTTTAAAAATAGATGGAATAACATGGCCGGGAAAGCAGACTAAAATTGGCAGGCAAACGGTTGGGGCACCAGCCAGATGGCCCTATTTAATTATATATATATATATAAATAAAGCCACATAGGCTAAAAATTGGAAGTAAATGTAACTAGCATCAGCCTTGTTTTTAAATTAGTGATGACAACAGAGTTGGGGATCGGTGCTCCTCACAAACAGGTCAAACACTGACTCCATGGGCCGGCCCTTTTTATATTGTTTAAGGGGCAGAGTCTCCTTGGAGCCTTGTGCGTGACGCTAGCTCTCATCCTTGGATGGCCTTTTGATGCTATGGGGGGGAAAAAAGATGCCATTAGCGTCAGCACCGCCTCTAATACCAGGCTGGAACTGCTTACCTCACTACAGTCAGGAACGTGTTCCCCAGGTGCAAATGTGTGACAATGGATGGATAAAAAGAGTAACTGACAATAATAGTAAAGATACTATTAAACAGAGATAAAAAAGGTAATAAAAAGATTAATAAACAATAGCTAATTCAACTATAATCTGTGTGCCTCTTGCCGAGTCCACTGGATCTTACATGATAATTAAGCTGAATATACATCTCAGTCTTTATAAAGTCATTCAGGTTAACTGCTTTTTGAAGTAAAATATTGTTTAGGCTAAAATGTTGGCATTTCTTGAAACTGGGACTCTCTTAATCACCATCCAACTGGCAAATGCACATGTGAAAAGAATGTGAGTTACCATGAAAAATTGAACAGTATCGTAGAAAACAGGCATACCTTAAACCAAAAGAACATCAGAAACTCAAGAAACAAGAGGAGCCCAATCAGTCCATCAATCCCCTTTGTTTAGTTTATAGCTAAGCTGTCCCAACATCTCACCCAGATCCTTCTTAAAGGTTGTCAAGGTTTCTGCTTCTACTCCATGTCTTGGCAGTTTGTTTCAGAGTCCCACAACCCTTTCTGGTAAGAAATGCTTCCTGGGTTCAGTCTTAAATGCACATCCCCTTAATTTCCACTCAAGTCCTCAAGAATGTGATTCTCAAAACCTAACCAATGCCTTTGAAATTTCAGAATACCTGGATTAGGATGCCATGCATTTTCTCCTGCTCGAGAATAAACAGGTTTAATCATCTGAGTCTTTCAGAGTAGGACGTCAGCTACAAGTGCTGCTTTGTCTTTCTTGTAGCATGGTGACCAGAACTGCTCACAGTACTCCAGATATGGCCTCACTAGTTCATTATAAAGCCTGAGCATAACGTTCTTTGATCTATATTTAACAATTTTTACAATATAACCTAACATTTTCTTTGACTATTTTTATAGCTCCTGTGCGTTGCTTAGATGATGAAAACATGTCAACATAAACTCCTGAATCCCTCTAAGAGGCTGCTTTCTGCAGGTCAGTGTCTCCCAACTTACCTTTATAATCGACATTTCTTTTGCCCCCATTGTAGCACTTTGCATTTTTCTCAATTAAACTGCATTTTCCAAATGTCTCCCAGTCCTGAAGCTTGTCCAAGTCTTCTTGAATTGTTTTTGCTGCCTCCTCAGTGTCTGCCATTCCTCTAGAAAATTACACAAGTAACTGTGTTATATTGTTATTGATAATATTGTTTACTTTTGTTGACATGGGTGTTTAAACAGCTATTTTAAAGCTATAAATGATACACGAAGGCCTCTTAAATACATAACCTCAGACTGTGAATAATGCTGGGCTATATACTACCTGCAGTAGTAGTATTCAGGGAAGGGCTGTGCCAGCTTGCATCTGCAAAGGAAAAAAAAAAGTTCAAGGTTATTTCCATGCTGAAAATGTAACAAGGTGAAAGACACGTTTCGGCTGATGACGGGTATACATTGTGACTTTAACTATCTTTCTTTTTTAGCGTGGAAATAACTTTTTTTCATAGTAGTAGTCACATACTTAGAAAACAGTAAAGTTCTTACCTGCATGTCCGACCAACAAGCAATATGCAGCAACCCTCTAATGCCATGTTAAACTAGAATGCATTAAAATATGTAAACTTTATATTATTTAATAGAAAACACAAATCAGCTTACCGGATGTACTCCTGTTTTCGTTTTCATTGCCTGAAAAGTTTGGGGGGAAAAAAACCCAGATAAAAACTCCTGTATATAGCCATCTTAAACTATTGAGACTGCTTTCTTTCCCTTTTAGACAACCCTGCAAGCCCTTAACACAACAAAGAACTGAAAGGAAAGCAATCTGAAGAGCCGTCTTTGTTTTTAAATCCAGCCATCACCAAGCCCACTTTAGCATCACAGAATGTTGGCACCTACTCCAGGGGCATTACAAACAGAGTACTAGTTCATTACAGGGCACATTAACTAACACACCCTAGGCCAGCTTAGATTTGGCAATCAAAGCTAACATGCATTTGTTTGGGATGAAGGAGGAAAATCAAGTACCCAGGGAAAGAACCACACGGCCACATCACGTGGGAAACACATGCAAACGCCAGAATTTGAACCTCAGGTCTGAAAGCAAGTGATTGTATAATTAGTCATATTACAATGGACACCAAGTTTTCAAAAGTTTTAATTGCCGAAAAAAAATATTGGTGATGATAGACAGCTTGAAGCTGAACACAAAATATAAATTAACTTTTATTTAATTTAGTGTATTTCATCACCTAATGAGGCTGACACATTGCATTAATTCAACTGAGCTAAATATGTTTCCTGCAGAATTTCATATGTACTCGGCATCTGATCTTTCTCGTTTAGGGGCTGAGCAATAGTTGGACAGAATTTATGAATTCCAGTTGCCCTGAAACTGTGTTTCCATTGTTGCAATGTCCTGGGAAAACCTTTCACTACTTTTACCACTGACTGCACCAAGAAGAGCAGAGAAGAAGTCCAAGTGTGAATAAAGAAAATGTATCTTTAGCGAGATATTGCACTAAATAGCTTTGTAGGTTGTAAGCATGTTGTCAACCAGCTAGATGTAGTTTGGTGCTCTGTAGTGGCCAAGAAAATTCTCAACATCTCTGAATGCCTTCCATGCAATTACCTCTGACCCCACTAGCAAATCTTCAAACCACTTGTCGTTGATAATGTGTCTGATTTCTGGACCAACAAAAATGCATGCTTTAATCTACACAAGTTATTTATGGAAACATCGGTCTCAGATAATGAAATCCTTCACCTTTCTTGTTCATCGCTTTCACAAAATTTTCCAACAGACCTAGTTTTTTTATATGAAGAGGAGGTAAAAATACCTTTGTTGGATTGACAAGTGGTTGTGTGCCACACTTTTCTGTCTTGAAACGAAATGCTTACGGAGTGCCCAGTTCTTAATGTAATGAGACTCTTTAGCATGAGTGTCCCATTCACAAATAAAACAACAGCACTCGGTATATTCAAGCTGCAGGGCCACTACTCTTACATCAACACAGATTAATAAAGTATCTATCTATCCATCCATCCATCCATCCATCCATCAAGCAGTGTTAATACATTTCATTGAAAAAAGTGTATAAAAAGGAAAATTGAAGCACATATTTTGCTGTCCTTTTATAAAAAACAAAACTCAGCATCATCTTTTTTTTATCATTTTTAATATAAAAAGGCACCTTGTACTCTTCAACACAGTATTAACTGCAAAAATTAAATACATTATTTACAGGTACAAGGACGAATCTGTAACTAGCCACAGATCACTATTTAACAAGTTTCTAAAGCAAGTGTGCATGATTCTGCCTCAACGATATTGTTTATTACTTTGTAAAACCAAAGTTTCCGCATATCACTAATAAAAGGAAAAGAAACAAAACATCTCTCACAAGCCTCCATCATACAGCATATATACAGAGTTATGTACATATGATACAAGATTACCTTTGCTTCCTTCTATGATCACGAAGTGCGGCTAATAGCCCTGATTAAGTTTACGGTCAGCTTTATTAAGGATTAATGCTGTTTCAGCTTTCATCGTGCTTTTGTGTTCTTTTCCACTTTCACTACTATCTACCTACAAATGCCCCCTTTAGAGTTGCAAGATCTGATGTTAAATTTTTAAAGGTATTTTACTGAAAGCAGCTTTCCTCCATACTTCAGAAGATTATCTGTGCAGCTTCTTTTCTCCACTGGTTTAGAACAGCTAAGCATATGTCTTGTATTGTGTTCTGTATGAAAAGTCCAATTTGTCTTCTTGGATACTTTAAGAGATTAGGAAGATCCAAGTCCTCAGCAAATGTTAGTATCCTTCATCTTCTTCCATTTCATAGCCATAATCTGCAAGATAACATTGATAACACACTTTTAGAACTCTAGCAGCCTCTTGGGGACATTTCTTCACACAGCTTAGCCGAATGAGAGTTTCTCAAGATGAAGTTGTAAATTATTCACATCTGTGACAAGTACTGGGATGCTTTTATTCATTTTTAAGAGTTTAAACTCTCCTTCCTATAACCTTCAATGCTGATACTCAAACATTTATGACAAACGAAACTCTCTGGCATCCCATTTTCCTCCAGATGACTGTCATAATTCAGCTGAATAAGAACTCAAACTCTATGGCCTAGGTGAGGTCTGAGTGTAAAGCAGCAGACTACCACTGCTCATAGTTCAATTGGTCAGGAGCATGTTGTCTTATACAGGTCCAAATTAAGAGAAGCAACTATATACAGAAAGAGAGTTTTATTATTCCAAGTATACCTTAGAGTACAAAGCAATTCCTAAGTTATTTTATGTTTAACTAAGGACTGAGAAGATGCTAATCTATTAATATTCTGAAGAGATAATGCAGCTAAAGTAACAACTGAATTGGCACATTTAAAACAGCAGAAGCTTTTCAGCCTACAAAATACAATTAAGATTCACCGTCTTTTTAATAAAGTACACAATCTGTTGAACAGTTCTGAAACACTATAATACATTAATAATAAGAATCTGGCAGCACGTTATTAAAGCTTGCGGCTAGTGTAGCGGTAATAAGCTGCCAACAATTGTCACTGGCACGCCGTATGCCTTACCCTTCTCTTATGCTCTTCTACTCAGCTTATTGCTCTTCAAAGGCCGGAAGTAATTTAGCCTTCTGCGTCTCACTTACCGTCATACTGAATGTATTACCATAAATCTGTTGTTAGCGTTAGATGTTACTTCAGCACCAAGCTGATTTCCAGCTGGAGTGCTTCACTGGACACCACCTTCCAGACTTTTCCTAGGGAGGGGCTGTTTGACCAATTGCCTTGTCTAACATTCTTACTTTGGTTAGGGGCCTATTGACCTCTGTGAGGTTTATTTCCTCAAATTTTATGTTTGCTAGAGTTCTTGTGTTCCTTTGCTATATTGCTTTCTAGTTTTTACTACCTTCACTTCCTGAATATATATTTTGTATTGTGCTGTAAAAGATTATCATAAGGAAACAGAAGCATATGTCCTTGAGGCTGTCCTATGCACCAAATATAACTCCAAAGAGGCTGATCTTACACAACAACACTGTGTTTAATAAAACAAAGAATAACATATTAACGCAAAATAAAAATTAACCTAAACCAAAGCCTGCTACCACAATGAGTGTTGTGGTAGCTTCAAAGTACTACTAAGAACACACAGACTCAACTCATGACTTTCTCTCATGTGACCCAGGTCTCTTCAACTGGCCAATAATACCTTGCTTCATACATTCCACTTGTCTCCAAAGTCAATGAGTCACCTGGCTCAAAATGGACTTAAACCCTTTAATGGAGGTCACTTCCAGCTGAGATCTTCAATATCTAGTGAAATCAACCCTTTTGATTTTGATCCTTTTGTCACATGGATACCCCACTAGTAATCTAGTAGCTACAGATGTCCATGTATTTGTAGACTTTCACTAGCCCTTCAATGGCCATGTTTCTCAGAAAGCTTCTAGGCTACCTGTTTTAAGGGGAATATAAGGTCTCACTCCTTTGAGTCCTGGTTGATATGGATTAGCGCTTTATAACTAACCTTGGACATTTTGTGTCAATGTCATTTAGTCATGTATCAGGCATTCATATAATCTGCTGGCTTCTCTGTATTTGAGCGTCTTAATGGAACATTACCCTTGCTCCCAGGTATAACTCACCATCTTCTAGTAAAGTCCCTAGCTGTTGCCCTTTTAAGGGTGCTCAGAACACCCGCATGAATTACCATTTCATAAAAAAACACATTTCTTCCCAAACTGGCAAGTGCAGGACTTCTCTGTTTGCCTGTATGGTACTCTCACTTCTTCTCCCTCTTTGTTTTGTGAAGGACTTGACTGTCTCCTGTGATATCTGAGCAGTTCCCTTTCACATGGTAACCTCTAGTTATCTGAGAGCCTTTGCTATATATATATATATATATATATATATATATATATATATATATATATATACACATATACACACACATATACACACACACAGTCATGGCCGAAATTATCAGCACCCCTGGAATTTTCCCAGAAAATGCACCATTTCTCCCAGAAAATTGTTGCAATTACAAATGTTTTGGTATACACATGTTTATTTCCATTTTGTGCATTGGAACAACACAAAAAAACAGAGGAAAAAAAAAGCCAAATCTGACATTTCACACAAAACTCAAAAACCGAGCTGGACAAAATTATTGGCACCCTCAACTTAATATTTGGTTGCACGCCCTTTGGAAAAAATAACTGAAATCAAGCGCTTCCTATAACCACCAACAAGCTTATTACACCTCTCAACTGGAATTTTCAACCACTCTTCTTTTGCAAACTGCTCAAGGTCTCTCAGATTTGAAGGGCACCTTCTCCCAACAGCAATTTTGAGATTTCTCCATAAGTGTTCAATCGGATTTAAATGCAAACTCATTGCTGGCCACTTCAGAACTGTCCAGCGCTTTTGTCTTCAACCATTTCTGGGAGCTTTTAGAGGTATGTTTAGGGTCGTTGTCCTGCTGGAACACCCATGACCTCTGATGCAAACTCAGCTTTCTTACACTGGGCCCTACCATTGCGCCCCAATATCATTTGGTAGTCTTCAGATTTCATGATGCCTTGCGTTAAGATGTCGATGGATAGTTTGAGCTGACACTGTTGCACACTGAGTCTGCAGAACAGCTTGAATATGTTTTGTAGTTGATTGGGGCTGTTTATCCACCATTTGGGCTATTCTTCGTCGCGGTCTTTTATCAATTTTTCTCTTCCGTTCACATCCAGGGAGATTAGCTGCAGTGCCATGTGTTGTGAACTTCTTGATTATGTTGCGCACAGTGGACAAAGGAACATGAAGATCTCTGGAGATGGACTTGTAGCCTTGAGATTGTTGATATTTTTCCACAATTTTTATTCTCAAGTCCTCAGACAACTCTCTGCTCTTCTTTCTGTTCTCCATGCTTAGTGTGGCACACTCAGACACACAACAGAAAGGTTGAGTCAACATTTCTCCATTTTAACTGGCTTCAGCTGTGATTGCTATATTGCCAGCACCTGTTTCTTGCCACAGGTGAGATCAAACAAGCTTCATATGCTTGAAATAAAACGATTTACTCACAATTTTGAAAAGGTGCCAATAATTTTGTCCGGCCCATTTTTGGAGTTCTGTGTGACATGATGTCAGATTTGGCTTTTTTTCTCTGTTTTTTTGTGTTGTTCCAATGTACATAAAGGAAATAAACGTATATACCAAAACATTTGTAATTGCAACAGTTTTCTGGGAGAAATGGTGCATTTTCTGGGAAAATTCCAGGGGTGCCAATAATTTTGGCCATGACTGTACAGGTACTTTAATATATTCTAATAGAATAAGAGTATTGTAAAACTAATCAACTTGATTTAGATTTTAATATAACACAGAATCTCATACTTCTCTATATTTCACTTTCAAAGGGTAAATGATTTTTCTAAAGAATAGGGGTTTCATACAAAAATAAGGAAAAGGCTTGTATACCATTTACAATTATGTCTGTTCCTATTTCCAATTTAATCTAAAATGTCTTCTGCCCTTTATCCAAGTCTTATTAGACATAATGAAACTGATTAAACAAAAAAAATGATTTCCTAATTCTTTTGAATAGAACTTTCAGATTCTATCGTTTAAAAGAGAGAATTTTGCTCAATGATTAAATTGTGAATGTATAAAAAAATAATCTTTTGTTGACAATATCTTCAGAAAACAGGCTTGTCAAAGCGAATTCTGCTTTGATTAGACAAGCTTTCTAAGAAAAAAGTTAGATGCTCAGGTAACAGGAAGCTTTGTTTTCTATACCAGTAAAAATGCTCTCCTTCCATCAGTACACAACTACTAAAATAGTGCAAAGCAGAAATAAATCAGCACAATTACTTCTCTTACCAGGAAATCAAAAAAAAAAAAACCCAGGGCAATGGCCACAGATTGGTAGACCTTCATTACATGAGCTTATTTCATCTTAAATGAGGTTTCTATATGAAACTCATTTAATAAAAGGGAAACACAGGGGTGGGAACTGAACAGGGATCATATAATACAACATTATCCTGATTCTTGGGTTATGATACAATATTTTAAATAAATAACATGACATAATTAATGCCACTTAATCCAATGTACATTTATGGGAGGCACAAGTCAATCTTGGCAGCACTCGGCACAAGGCATGAAATGGTCCAGGACAGAATTCCTGTCTGTTGAGAAGACACTCAAGTAAATTGTGATTGAATTCTGCAAAAAAAAATCTATTTTACCATTATTTTTTTATTTGCCTCAAATAAACATTAAAATCATATCCATAACAAACAAAAATATCAATCTAAAAAGAAAAGGTTTTGGTTCAATTCATCACAGTTAGGTCTTTAATATGGAAATGGATTTAAAATATCTCAGCAGTCTTTGTAATAGGACTAGACTACTCAGGTAGGGTACATAATATAAACATTGGTACTGCACATTATTTACATTTATGTCTGAGTTAGTCTTGCTTCCTATTCCTTTACTATGTTTTTTTAAATTTTATTGACATTAGCCCTTTATTCTTTTGGTTGCATACCTTTGCTAATGCGGGATAGCCTTTGACTAATTAGGACAGGACCAAGCAAAGCATCTGCGAGAGCTTATATGTGACAAGCAGCTTGTGGAATCTTGCTTTTTATTTACACAGTTTGAAAAATTTAAATATGGTATAAAATGGCCCTCAATGGGTCCTGTCAGCTGGATTTGGATAATTAGTCCTAGTTTGGAGCATGCTAAAAAGAAAATGGTTGCAAATTATCATTTCACTTTTTTGCTGTAGCATTGTGAAAAACAAAATGAACACAAAAGCTTAATTTAATTGTGAACAAAGCACTGGAATACAGAAGGAATATATTCTGTTATGTGAATACCAATAAAATATATTGCTTCTACAGTTCATCTGACAGATGACATACTGTAAATACTAGCACTGAAGCACAGATTGTTATATGTATACTGTATTTAGTAAAAAGAAAATCCAGATTCATTTCACAACTACCAAGAAAACGCTTGAATTAACCCACTGCATCAAGCCCCCCACTCTGTACAGCCTCTACAGGAAACAAAGGCTGTTCAACAGCAATCCTATTTATGACCTTCAGTTTGCCAGAGATAACAAAAATGACGTAAAAGCCCACCTATGTATTTCAAAAAAACTGGCAATGGGTGTATGAATTTGATGCTGACTTATACATTCAGTATCTAATTCAATAAGCTAATTAAAATGCCAAGCTCAGTAATACGACATACTCTGGAGGTAGTAGCAAAGGAAAGAGTTAAAACAAAGCTATGTGCCATCATAATAATAATGATTTTTTTACATTTGTATAGTACTTTTCCCACTACACAAAGAGCTTCCACACAGGGAGGACCCAAAATGCAAACACATCCCATTACTGCAAAGCATGAACAATGCTGCACACCCTCTCTGACACACCAACATTGTGTACTTTCAGCCAACAAATCATTCAGCAGAAGTGTTTCAAGAAACACTATGGGGGGCTCCTTTATACCAACAGCAGTACGTCTGCATAATGCTTTACTATGACTGTGACAGCCAAGTAAGACGTTTTCTTTCTTTATAGTCATTCTGGTGACTGGTCAGACACAAGTATGTGTATTTTTATTTATTTACTTACCTATCTATGTATGCATTTTATTTAAAGAGCTTCTGTAAAAAGCCAAATTTTCCCTGGGGACAAAAATAGCTCTATTTAATCGGTCTATCTATCTGGGTGACCTACAGTCACTGTGCTTTGTAGTGAATCAACAAATTCTAGAAGAGAATGTTAGGACATGCATCTCTGGGGTGACTACTGACAGGATGTAAACCATAATGAAGCTTCTAAATTTAAGCCTCTATATGAATGGCTGAAGCAGAGGAAAGTGTGTCAAGGTTCTTGCCTGACAGCAACTGATATATAAAAGCAAGAACTAGTTCAAGTATGACAGTAAAAAAAAATGAATGCAATGAAGTTGTTGTGAAACAAGTAAGGGCCATAAACTCTAACTGAACTAGGTGGAAATAATCAGATGAGAGAAATAAACGTTCAAAGTCACTGCTGAGAAAGATCACACTACTACAAGTTCACTTAAATTTTACAAGAAAGGTTTGCTCTCTCTCTCTCTCTCAGGGATGGGGATCAATCTGTTCTTAACTCAATTTTTCTTTTTGTAAAAACTTAATTGCTTTGTATGGATTGTAATAAAATTAGTAAAAAAAAAAAAATTACAAGAAACACAGTGCATACTAGATCAGCGTTTTCAACAAAAACATACAACCTTGATTTTATTTGTTTAATCTCGATATTTATTCCTAGGACATGGATGAGGATGTGTCTATTTATGACAATTTCAATGCAGTAAAAAAAGGCTAAATCTCACAGTTATACTTTCCTCATCATGGTATCTCTAAAGAACTACAGACTGAAGGGTTAAAACTAACACAGTGTACAACCACCACTTGAGCACTAGCATCAACATTTTCAAAATGAATGATTTTTATTGTAACTATGCTAGGACTGCTGATCTGAATGGGTTTTGGTCCACTAATATTTGGTGGCAGTCACAAAGACATTTATGTCAGTGGGAGAGGAAGGCTTTTTCCCTATGGTTGATTTCAGAAATGATACAGTCTTTAATATAAATTACAAGAATGATGCACAAAGTACCAATTTACATGATATTTAAAAGCATTTATGAATGCTGTTAATTTATACAGAACTGAATTGAAGAAATTAAATTAATTTAATCACACTGCATTGGCTCTTTTTCTCACAGTTAAGTAATTTGCCCTCAAGGGAGCTTGGAACAAATTCTTATTTTATTAAACAGAATTACTCATTAGCTTACTTAATTTACACCAAAAATTTCTAAATGAAGTAAGTAAGTTACATGCAGAAGATTTAAAAAAATTTCTAGTTTAGTTATGCATTCTATTTAATTCCTAGTGTTTTTGCCAACTAATTAAAATTGTTAGATTTTAACAAAGAAAAAAATGTGCAGAAATGTAATTAAGGACAAAATAAAGACACTACACAAGCTTGTGTCCAGTGGCTAAAGTACTATTTCTTTCTGAACACTCCTTGCTTGAAATTATTTAGAAATGTGTGTGGAGCTATACATTTGAGCCGTACTTCATCGAGTTTTTGAAAAATGAAACAGGCAGGCTTTCAAATGTATTTTCCTTTTATGGAAGGCCTTCTTTTACACAGCCTCTGCTTCAAAACTGACATTCAAGCCATTTAGAGTGACAAGAAGTATTTAAAAAAATCTTTTCTGCAGTTATGATGACAGAATTTATGCTAAGGATGACATATGTGACAGTGGAAAATGTTTTAGCATAATAAACATTTGCTGTTCTTTTTACTCAATCACATTATTATTAGATTTTCCATATAATTACATACAATTTATAAATTAGGGGTTCTCAGGAACAGTATGGGAGAAACCCGTCATAGTCTTCTTGTACAGTATGTATTTGTGCTTTCTTCCCTTTTTTTAAATAAATCAAAGGAATTGTTGTCTTTTGGATTAATCCATTTGATTAAATAATTTGTGCACTTAATTTGTAGGATGAGACTTGTATTCTCTTTATTTTCCATCAGATTTTAAAATATGATTTTTATCTCTGAATTTTATTTAATATTTGAAAGCAGATGGTTAACAAAGATTCTTCTGCATCATCTTCTTTGGAAAAATAGAAATCAAAAAGAGAAGAGACAGATTCACAATTTCGATAAAACAAACACACATAACATAACCTCTATTAGCTTACCATACGAGATGGACTCAGGTGTCTACTTTTGCTTGTAAACCTGCTATCTGTTTGCTATGGTACTTTAAACAAGAAAATACTAACACTTCTAAACAGTGCAAATATTTAAAGTATTTAGAGTAGTTTAGTTTCAAATAAATTTGAAAATTAACTTCTGTAGAGGAGAGTGTCACTGTTGTAAACAAAAGCCAATTATCACAAGTATAATGCTTGTATTTTATCTGCTCAGCTTGACCATGTTTAAAAGTCACTAAAGTGATATCACTTGTTTTAGCACTCCTTTTAAATAAACATTTTTTTCCATATTCCATGTGCTAATACCTGTACTGCAACGTTTGGAACAAGGACCTCAGCTCTGTTCCTCATGGAACTCAGAACCATAAAATACTGCAATGCACTAATACGATTCAATTATTGCCACAGCAGCACTGCAAGCTATCAGATGAATACTATTCAGCAACTAAGCAACACTTTTAACAGCTTATAATTAAAACAATGATCCTCATGCACTGACCTATATGTAAAATGTGTTAAGACCTGGGTAACTGCTCAAAGTTAATTAACTAGAGAATTTAAAGAAAATAAATCTGATATTCTGCTATGAAAGTTACAATGTTCTGCAGGAGAGTGCATAAATGATTAAATTGTTTATATGCTACATTACAAGAAAGGTCACAATTGTGATGCCAGAGAAAGAAGAGCAATCAATTAATATTGCATTTTCTATTCTAAAAAATAACAAACAGTAATAATAAATACATAAGCCTAATTATAGCATTCAGTCCTATAGAAAACAATGCCTTGGTTCATTTCTGAAATAAATGGTTCAGTATTTATATCACTTTCTCTTAAATGCAAACCATATTAGAAGATAAAATGAGTTGTATTTTGGGTGCATTTTCATTTTATGCCTCTCAGTTGCTGCCCATACATTTAATAAGTTAAGCCCTTTGGCTTCAGTCTGGATGAACTGTTTGATTTCAGCATAGCCAGAATTGTATTCAACAGCTGGAAAAATTCAGTCTTTAAAATGTAATCCTGGGGATTAAAATGACATGGATCAGACAGAAATTCCTCACATTAAACTAGAATTAAAGGAATTCATATTATGAATAGAAGAAGGATTTGTTTTAACTCATCTAAACCAATACATTACCATTTCCTCCAATAAGCTGCAGTGCACTAACACATGATTCTTCCTCCTCTTCATCTTCCTCTTCTACTACCTCTTCTTCATTGTAGACAACAGGTCCACTTTCCACTAGGACTGTTTTTGAGGATTCCACTGGTGTAGCCTGGGAACCAGGAACCTAAAAAAACAGAACACAAGCAGTGACTAAATGAGGTGACAGGACAGAAAGGATGTAGAGTTCAGCACCATGCAATTTCTGCTTTAACACTAGAATTACCAGAGCCTACGAAAAAACTTGTAGATCCGTCCCACCTTAAATCGCTTCACACCTCTCCATCAGCGTCTTTTGTCCTGTAAATGTGTCGATAAGCAGCAAGCAGCCTGCTATCACATCCCCCCACCCCGCACAGTTTTCTCAGCTCAAGTCTGTTTACCTGCGTGTTAATTGCTTAGAGTTGTATAGAGTGAGAAGTGAAGCAAAATGACAACTTTTATAAATAATATATTGTTATTTGGAACACTTGCATTTCATGTGTGTTCTGTGTCTACAACGATCTATATAAACACATCATTAAAACAGAAACATTTTTCATGTTTTAGTAATAATTGACAAAATGTAGACATGAAGTGTATAATGTGTGAAGCCTGAAGTCCAAATATCAAAGAAACACTTTCACAAAAGGTACAAATATAACAGAACAAGTGTGCTTCTATTCAAGAATATAACTGCAGAAAAAGAACCCGCGTTAGGGTATGACATTGACACGTATTTGCTGCGACCGCTTCGGTGGCGTAACGGTATCAACTGTTGACTGGAAATCAACACTTCACGGGTTCGACCCCGGACAAGTCCGTTTTGAGAAGTGAGCTGCTCTTGTTCATACTATTTTAAAATAAAAAAATACATTTGATTTCAGTCTGTAATAGCCGGTGTAAACTTATGATACTTGTAAATTAGGTTAGCTTTGGTTTTTTTTATTTTTTATTCAGTTTTATTCTCTCATATACCCTCCCCCCCCGCATTTGACACTGCTGTTTTCGCATAGACGCACTTTAACAGAGGTGAACTCAGATAATGACAATGGTTCTACATTGGAGCAAGAATGCACGTCGCACTTTTGCCATCGTTTTTGTATATGTACATGGAAAGCTCTGCACTCTACTTGTGACTTTACGCTGTAGGACGTAAGTAGATAAATAAAGCTAAATAACATTCGATCTGGCTCTTACATACAAAGTACATTGATGGCAGCTTCCACCTTCAGCTATAGACTCTTCAGTACGTGAGCGACTCTCCACGCTAGTGTTTAGATCTGGACGGTGTATGTGCCCCCAAAAAAAAGTCTAACTGCATTCTCATACCATTGCTTGTGTACTAAAGTGTCAGCAGGCACTTTTTGTGGCATTACACATATTTTTTGAGCATGCCCAGGAACACAGGAAGCTCTGCAGTCTACTTGTGACTTTACACTGTAGGAAGTAAGCAAATAACTCAAGGTAAATAACATTCGATCTGGCTTTTATGTAAGTAATATATAAATGTTAATGTTTTGGGCACATGCACCGTCCAGATCTAAACACTACCATGGAGAGTCGCTCGCGTACTGAAGAGTCTATAGCTGAAGGTGGAAGCTGCCATCACTGTACTTTGTATGTAAGAGCCAGATCGAATGTTATTTATCTTTATTTATTTACTTCCTACAGTGTAAAGTCACACGTAGAGTACAGAGCTTCCCATGTACATATACAAAGTACAGCGATGGCAAAAGTGCAATGTGCATTATTGCTCCGATGTAGAACTGTCATCATCATCTGTGTTCACCTCTGTTAAAGTGCGTTTTTATGTAAAAACAGCCATGTCAAATGGGGAGTTGGTTGGTTGCTGGATCGTGAACGCGATCGAGAGAATAAAACTGAATAAAAAAAAAAAAAAAAAAAGCTAAACTTTACAAGTATCATAAATTACATCGGCTATTACATACTGAAATTAAATGTTTGTTTTTATTCTAAAATAGTAAGAATAAGAGCAGTTCACTTCTCAAAACGGAGTCGTGCGGGATCGAACTTGTGACCTTTTGATTCCCATTCAGCAGCTAATAACGTTGCACCACAGAGGCAGTCATAGTAAATGCGTGTCAATGTCGCACGCTAACGCGGATTTTTTTCTTCAGTTATATTTTTGAATAAAAGCACACTTGTTCGGTTATATTTGTACCTTTTGTGAAAGTGTTTCTTTGATATTTGGACTTATATACAGGCTTTACACATTAAACACTTCATGTCTACATTTTGTCAATTATTACTAAAACATGAAAAAGTTTCTGTTTTAACGATGTGTTTACTGTGCATAGATCGGTATAGACATGGAACACACATGAAATGCAAGTATTCCAAATAATGATACAGTATTTATAAAAGGTGTAATTTTGCTTGACTTGACACCCAAGTGAACAGACTTGAGCTGAGAAAACTGTGCGGCGGTGGGGGGATGTAATAGCAGGCTGCTTGATGCTTATCGACACATTTACAGGACAAAAGACGCTGATGGAGAGGTGCGAAGTGATTTAAGGTGAGACAGATCTACAGGTTTTTTCTTAGGCTCTGGCAATTGTAGTGTTGATAACTTTTTCTAGATTTTAGATAACACTTAACTACATCTAGATGCAAAAGACTAATGAAATCTGTTTAAGCCTAAGAAGCTGTGCAACTACAGAATACCAGTAGCTTAATATAGTCTAACTGTGAAAATGAGAAAAATCTAGTGGTAATATCCTCACCATTCTGCAAATAATTTATTACAACAGCAGCAATAAGAAACAATTGTATATTGTTATTTACTATTTAGGAAACTTAAAGTGAACATTTATACAGAAGCGAAAGGTAATTCCTAGTTTGCCAAGTAAATTCTTCCTGAGGTATTTTCTAATAGATTTCCATGGGCTCCTGCTTTGGTGACCAAAAAAGGTTTAAAAGTGGGTACAATTAAAATGAAACCGAATAGCCAAGAGCAGGTGTCTTGACATTAAATCTTTAAAGTATAAACTGTGTATTTTCATGTATTTTTATTATTACTTTGCTCGAGATGTTACATTGCCACTGTAAATTCACTTAAAGTTAAATCTGGTGGCCCATTACGTAACTTTTAGTTTGAGGGGATGTCAAACGTGATGACTAGAGTTGCTGATCTCGTCACCTGAGCATGACAAGATTACAGAAGCAGAAATCACAGGACACGACAAATTATATGACTCTGTTGAGACTTTTCATAACAGTTTCACATTTCTAAAGTACCTCAAGCTTGTCCCTTTTTTTGACAGCAAATAATGTGCTGTCTGACAAAGCTGGCATTGTACAAATGTTTTCAACGTATGGTGAATTTAGCCACAATCTCTGTTCTTTTTTCCTTTTCTATTATGTTGTGGTACTGAGACATCAGAAAGACAAGCCTCTTTTCTATTTGTAAGGTCCAAAACACATTAAGTCCTTTATTCCTCACAGCTGCATAATTTGCAATGAACATCTGGGTGAGTGTTCATTGGTTCTCAACACCCTAACTCACAGAGCCTTCTCCTACGATTTAAGACAAAAATCAAACCTGTGACTTGCAAGCTGTCTGGTTTGAGTCACTGGGGATGTGAAATTACACAACTGGAAGTCCTGGGAGTGCACTGAGACTGCCTCTGACTCATTAAGGTTATGTAAATGAAGTCTGTGACTGCAAATCATTGTAAAAATCATGTAATGGGTCATAGCTTTAAGGGTTTCTTCCATTTTGCAAAAGTACAGACAAATGACTAAAAGGAAAGCTCATCAAAATAATTCATTATTCTTGAGTGAAAAGGAAAACAGCACTGTATTTTTTTCAAATTGTCATCAGAATTAAAACTCCAGTTAACCACATTCAAACTTTTAATACATTCAGAAAATGGATATTGGGATAAATGTTTACAGTGCACTCTAATGACAATAATGACAGCTAATAAAACAAATTTTCATTATAAGCTCACTTTGAATGAAAAGTATATATAATAAATCACTTCAAAACCAGTGCATAAGAACCATTTATATATCCAGGACCGGGTCACAAGCGTGTGTTAAGAGGTAAAATCATAATGCCAGGTGATTCTAGGTGATCTCTATGATAGTACAGTGAACCCTCGTTTATCACGGTTAATCCATTCCAGACTCTACTGTGATAAATGAATTTTCGCAAAGTAGGATTCTTTATTTATAAATCGAATATTTTCGCAGTTAGAGTATAGAAAACCTGTTTACGAACTTCTAAATACGTTTTTTAACATTATTGGAGCCCTCTAGACATGAAATAACACCTTTTAGTCACCATTACACTCGTATTACCCAATATATTAGAGAAAATAAGACATATTAGATGTTACAAATATCATATTACTAGGCGCACTCGCCTTTTAAGGCGACCGACTTTTATCCTCAATTTTTGTGCGCTCCATGTGTACTGTACATCAGGCATGTAAGTGTAGGGAATGAGAACATCAAGGTGCCCATTCACAATCTCTCCCGAAAACCTACGTTTTTTTTTTTTATCCCCTCAAGTGCCTGTCCAAAGTCGTACAATGTCAGCCCGAATCTGTACTGCTAAAGACGGAGTTTCACGCACTAAATAAGCTATAGATGAGAATAAGCAAGCACCATCTCCCCTGATATTTACTACGCAGTGAGGCATTTGTACTCAATCAACATTAATTATTTCCAGAGACATAATTTTGTCTATTTTTCCAGCGCATCGCGCACAAAAGCAAGGGAACGATGAGAGCACCAGAACTCTGCTCACACTGCGTCGCTTTGTACCTCAAGCCGCAAGTAGTAAGTCTGTAATAAGCGGAATACCGCTACACTTTGCACTCACGGGACGGAAGGACAATCCCGAACGCTTTTATATAGTAATTTATTGTACTGTACATTTAATTGCACACAAACACACACAGTTCTTACACACAACCACTAACCTATGAAGGCACGACCTCAGTAGGAGAGTCTTCAGAGGTGGTGCAGTATGTTCAGCAGGTGCGTTGTTGTCTTCTTCCCCTGAAGGAGTATGAGGAGTAGGCAGTGGGTGTCTGGGTGCGCGGCTAAAGAACATCTTTATAGGCAGTTGCTGGCGCTGTCTTTTCATTTGCGTGAGGAGGCTTTTGTAGGGAATCGCTATCTTTAATCATATCCAAGAGTTTCACCTTCTCCTGGATAGTAAGCATCTTCCTCCGGCGCTTAGTTTTATCATTAGAAGGCTTAGAAAAATCAGCATGTTTAGGAGCCATTGTAGGGCTTAGATAAAAGTTCTCAGAAAGCGCATGCGTAGTGACGTAAGCGTGTATGAGAAACAAATTGCGATAGAGTGAAGCCGCGGAAGTCGAAGCGTGATATAGCGAGGGATCACTGTAAATCATTTTTTTTTCTCTTTCTGCATAGTATCAGTTAATGATCAGACTACCTCATAAAAAAATCACATAATGAGGTGAAGATCATTTTATTTTGTCTCCAGAAGCAGTAAAAATGAGCAGCCACATATTACCACTTGGTACCAACATACACTTCTATGACAGTAAATACACTTTTTTTTTTCTTTTTCTGTATAGTACCAGTTAAGTGACTAGACTACCTCACAAAATCACTTACATAATGAGCTGCAGATCATGTTATTTTCTCTCCAGCAGCTGTAACAAATGAGGAGCCACATATTATGCTTACAAGAATCAATTCAGGGGTTATAGCAAACAGTCTCAGGCCCCAGTAGGGGGTCGTCTGCTGGTCTCTCCACACATTATTGCTCACTAAATCAATTATCAAGTATAAAAGGTCATGCACCAAAGTAAAGCTTTACTCCATCTAACAAACTACATAAGCTGTAGTACCCCAGTTTATCCCATTTGAATGTCCTCTGGAAACAAACATTGACCAAGGAAGGATCAAATTTCCATAAGCACTTCTCTTAACCTCTTCGAGGGACAAAGTCACATTAAGTTAATGTTAACTGCCAGACTTGTGTTGCTCTCACTCTACTGCGGTCCTTTGGAGATATAGCACAATTTTATGTGTATATACTCAACACCACAAGGCACAAGTGGATAGGCTGAGGACTACCTTAGACTTTCATGCTGAAGCTTACTAATCAGCGTTCTTGGCTTCTCAAACGTTTTATTTTTTAAAAATGATGATATCTGCCTTTCAGTATGATTTACTTTTCAAAGCTCACAAGCAGTTTATTTTTAAAAGGTGCTTTACTCTCAGGTTGTCATAATTGATGTTTTGACACAGTAACTGCCTGGCATGGTGTTTAAAGAAACACTAGACTTTGAAAATCTAAAAAGAGGTTTAAGTATACTGGTCATTAAGTATTAAAGATTACCTGCTCTGCTGCAATTTTCTTTGTGGGCTGAGATGAGATCAAAGGTCGCAACCTAGAAAGACATAAAAACAGGAGTACATAAGAACAGAAAATAAGTTGTAATTCCATTAACACACAAGCCAAAAAACACATTAAATGTTTATTTGTAAACTCAATAAATGCACTTCTATGCATGTACAGCAAAGAGCCGAGGGGAAATAAATTTGTATTAATTAATACTTTTTTTTATAATAAATCTTTTGAAATGACTAATTTGTACATAAACAATCTTTAACATTGTCCGTTTACATTCATCTGTATTGCAAGTTATGGCTTACAGGTGTTTATATGGTAAAATGACTTTCTCACATATTGTGTTATAATATTTTACTTTATTTTTTTTTTCACACAACCTTCAAAATCCAGTTACATAACTTTTTCTATTGTATCTTTTCCACAATTGTACAGTTTCCACTTTGACGTATGTGTATAATGCACACTCTATTTTAATTCCAGTTATGTTCCCACCATTTTTCTTAAAAAGTACTCCAATGAGACAGGCTTTGGTTTGATACTATTTACAATCCCAAAAATGTCATTGATATACGTAAGAAATAAATTCCACTATTGCAGTCTTCAGCCCACTTAAATTTTTAAAATTAGTTCTGCCTTTCTCTGGATAATTTCTGTGTCAACAATAAAATAAAATCAAGTCATTGTCACTGTAAAAAGATTAAGATAGATTTCCTCATTTTTCTGAACAACTAATACAAGTATAACACAAGTAATACAATAAACATATATATAAGCAAATATAGCTAAACTAACCAACCCCCCCCACCCCACATAAAAGTAAAATGAAAAAGTAATCGTCTTAATGCTTAATTTTATACTTCCTAATCTTACATTTGAAATTTGAAAAAAGTTAAATTATGATTTTTCATCTTTTTGACCTATAAACCCTTGACCAAATCTTCCTACAATTTATACAAAATGAATTTAAAAAAATACAAATGATCATATTAAAAATGTTTAACAACTTAGCAATTACAATCTTAAATTTGTTCTGATAGAGCATATATTATCTCAATAAGTCACATAATTCATTAATTTAACCTGTTTGGAAAACAAGTTGATAATCTCTTATGCCATTATCTATGAAGTTATATTACTGCTGCTTATGTAAGGGTCAATGGTATTCTGATTCCCGCCCCCCCCCAAACAAAAGCTTCTAAATGAAGAGATAAAATGTCAGAAAATCAATTCCAAAGAAACTTGGGGACAGGTAAGAAACCATTTCAATGAGCAGTAAGAGAATTTCAGTGAGTAGAACTGGCAGTTAAATTTAGTTGCTGGAGATAACTAAACATATCATTGCCTGAAAAAAAATGTCTGCAAAACATCACACAAAAGATTCAGGAGAAATATGGAGTAGACATTACTCCAAGTGGAACTTTCCGTAATGAATGCCAGCATGACGCTAATAAAACACAACAATTCATCCAGATCACAAAATCGTTACTATAATTTTTAGTGGTGGTTGCCTGATGCTATTGGGGATGCCTTTCAAAAGCAGGAGCTTGAAATTCTCTTGCAAAAGATGGACAGAAAAATGGGACATGAAATAACAGACATAGGGATATGAAAGACAATGATTGAGAAAAAGACTCATTTAAATTTCTAAATGTAAAATTAAATAATCATGTCAGAAAACTGAAACTGTGAAAGAATTAGGGGCTTCTACAGGAAAATCAACTAAGCCACATTATTAGCCACAATGTAAGAGGAACTTCAAATGAAGAAAATAGATGTTCTTAAATGGCTCAGTCTGAGCTCTGAGCCTAATCCCATTTCCAATCTGTGTCAAGTCTTCACAATTATTGTCTGCTTTCTCCAATTAACTTGACATAGTTACATAAAAAGAGGAACGGTCAAATACTGTACCATCACAAAGAGCTGTCATATGTGTCAGAGGGTGGTTCTACAAAATACTGACCCAAATAAGTGAAAATAGAAAAACAATTTTTAAAAATTTGTTTACTCCTTCTTTATGAGCAGTGCTGTGTGAAGAACAATGTTTCGCCTTCAGAAATAGCATTTTCCAGTCTAGTGCAGCACAATCAATGACTGTAAAAGAAGGCTCAAGGTAAATACTGTTTCAAGGCACTTCACTTTCAATTATAAAATATACTGTATATCATAAAATATGTTGGCAACCAAAGTAAGATAAATGGAATTAACACAATGATGTTTTTTAAAGTAATAGTAAGGGTCTAATGACAGAAGTATGTAAGTGGGAGTGAACCTGGTATTCTAGAATCCACTAGAGAATGTAGGACATGACTGTGGCTGGGAAGAGTGTAATGCAAATGGAATTTTCAGATCAAAATGTGCCCGGCACTCCCAAGAGAATGGTTACTGTGAAGTGGATGGATGTGTGTTGCATTAATTCATCCATAGATTGGCCTGGACCTATGTGTGTGAAAGCAACTTGCAGATTTGACATCAGAAAACTTTCCTAAAATCAGATCGGCTTTTCAGTCCATGTAGTTCTTCCTGCTGATCTTTCTTCGATTAATACAACAGATGTTGTTGCACAGGCCATATGGAGCATTAAATTACTGACTGCAAACTGCATGCCCATTTTTGTGTCTGGCCAGTGAAAGCTGTAGTATTCAGTGGTGTGAATACCAGGGTCACAGCTGCTGTCTTATGGATAGAGGAGTGGCAGCAAATAATGAGTAAGGGAACAGCAGGGCAGTTGAGGGGCACGCCAATCAATCACCCGCACAATCACACTTGAGAGAGAGGTACAACATCTGAAAAACAAAAACAAACAAAAGTGTAGGAATGTGACACTTCTATAGGGCATATACGAAAACTAGTGATATGAATACTAGCCTTATATTTATTTTCCTAAAAATATAAACTGTTTTGTTTGTTAAATTTATTTTGGTTATAAATTATCATGATTAAAATCTCCTTCCTGCTATTACATTTTATACAATTAAAGATTTTGTGTCTGATAGTGTATCTCTCATAAAATGTTTAATGGATATGAAAGGACAAAAGCAAAATATTTATAAAAAGTTCATTATGTTGGCTTCAGCAATTTTCACTTCTACTTTGGAAAGAATTACACTTCAAATTAGCATTAAACATGTCACCTCTGAAATTTGTAATGTGGGTCTCCTGTCAGTATAGCTTTTAAACAAGACTAAAATTTATTAGGAGGCAGATTGCCCATTTGGTAAATCAGAAAAACTTCAAAAACAAATTAACTTCTTTATACAACAACAAAAAATCAGTACTAAACAGTGGCTAACAGAGCAAACACTGGCACCGTTTGCCTAAAGTCCAATTGGAAAACCTTAAAATACTGACACAATTTTATCCTTCTAAGCTGAGGGCTTCAGACACCTTCTACAGCCATTTCTCTATGCTTTATGTGTAATAAATCTTGTGCTCACAAAAACAGCAAGTAAAGTGTCCATAGGAATGAGCAGACATTGTCACATCTGCCAGGGTCAGACTTCTGCTTGGCTGTAAAGTATCAGTAAAACAGCCTGAGTTCCATTATAGTGGCAAAAGAGAATTTTTAAATATTCCGGCTGACACCACACTTCCAGCCAGCCCTAGTGATTTAAAAAAAAAATTGTGTGTCTGAAGTAGTACATGATGGGGCAATAACTGGAGATGAGTGCAAATTCCAAAACAGAATCCCAGAAAGGGGTGTGTTAAATTCCTAAATAAGAGAAAATTGTCCAAGGGTGTGATGCATCACAAGAACAGATGGTTTAAAATGGTCAGGGATCAATGAAAGTTACAAGGAATGTTCTAAACGTAGAAGTCAGGACATTTTGCTGAAAAACGGAGGCACTTTTCCAACGACTTTCATCAGCCATCCTTGGTGACAACTTTCTCAGAAGAATGCAACCATAAATTATCACCTTTACAGATAGATGCATTTTTTAAAACTTATTAACGAAAACTTTTTAAAAAGTCATTTTGCAGCATGGATAGACCGTCATTGTGAACACTAGCTCAAAGCTTTAAAGAGCAATTACAAATGTTTTGCAAGTTATGTAATAAAACAAACTCTTTATCGCTATTTAAAATAGTGTCATTAAATGCATGTGCCAGTCTATATCACTTTATATGGTATTTAAGGTTGTAATATAACAAAAATGTAGCCACCTTAAAAAAAACTGCACCACTTCTACACATCAGGAATACCTGGGAATTACTGTATATTAATTTGAATAAGAAAATGTTGCGTGGTAATGTGATGTAGTAGTTAGAAGTGCTATCAACGCCTCTTTAAATTTTATTTTTCATTTGGCTATGGGGGACTCTATGTGGGTTCTCTGGTTTTTCCCTGGAATTCCAAAGATAGGTAAGCTAGATTAACTGACAACTCTAAAATGACCCCGTGAGAGGCTCCTATGGCAGACTTGCACTGCATATATATTGCTGGTACTTTGCCTTGTGCCTTATTCTGTCCAGATCCCTACAACCTTTTTTTGTTCATTTCACCTTATACAATTTCTTGTATTAGGAATTTGTTAGATATCGCATACCCCTTGTGGTCAGAGCGCAGGGTCAGCCATTGTACAGCAACCCTGGAGCAATTGAAGGTTAAGGGCCTTGCTCAAGGGCCCAGCAGAGTAGGATCTCTTTTGGCAGTGATGGGGATTCAAGCCAGCAACCCTCGGGATACCAGCGCAGATCCTTAGCCTCACAGCCACCACTCCGCCCTAAATATCCTAACCTTGAATTAGGATAAATTGGTACAGAAAATATATGGGTGAGAAAAGCTATTGTATGGAATGAATAATGCCTAAGCAATATTTAACAGTGAATAAGGACAAAACTGCTTTGAAGAATTTATTGCAAAGTGTATATTTTTTAAATTGTTTACACTTGTACTTCTGTCAAGCTATCCTGTAACATCATTGTATTTTCCACTGTGTATCTACCACTTTTTATAAATATTTCATCTTTGTAAGTATACTAAGTGGCGGCGCTCAGTGGAGTTGGGTATTAATAATAATAGAATAATTGTTCTGATTATGATGTTAAAGTTTAAGATTTATCTTTGTATTTCTGAAAAAATATGGTTATTAGGACAAAAGCTGCGCCTGGAGCCGAGTCAGTCACTAACACAGTAATAATAATTGTCCATTTAGTACAATACACATTATTAGTATTTAATGTAATGAATTAATTTCATTCTTGTTAATTCAGTTCCACTGATAATTTACTATTAACATATGCTGTTGATGTAAAGACATTGGAGTGGCATGTTAAAATAAAGGACATATATAAAACAAAGGCTGATTTATTGAACTGTGCTGAAAGACGAGACTTACTTCTCAGTTCTCTAGGCAGGGAGAAAAATAATGTGGCACCCATCATAATTTATTGTAATTACTACAAAAACACCATGAATAACACACTGCTAATAATGCATTATGTCCAGTAAAAGCAGTGCTTTTGAAAACGAAAAATTGATTTTTGTGAACAAAAAGTAATTACATTGTACTAGACACCAGAAGTAAAAACGTACCCTAGTAGTATAAGACACAAGGTTAATTTGAGATCTTTAAAAGCAGTTTTACAATTTATATATATATATATATATATATATATATATATATATATATATATATATATATATATATATATATATATATATATATATATATATATATATATAAAAAACACACACACACTATTTAATATATATATATGAGCCTTTTAAAAGGTATTTTAAATCACTCTTGCTTGCATGCTGTGATCTTGTGATGGCTTTGCAGTTTCAGCAGCTTCTGTGTTGGCTGCAAAAGGATTTATGTGAAAGCTTTACCCATTCTAAACTGACGCCATGGCTGCTGGACCCCCACTGTGGATCAAATTTGTGACCCTGCAATGCTATACCACCTACAGCAAAGGCTACCTTGACCAGTAGGAGAGTGAATTTCAGAAAATGATGCAAGTGCATATATAAAATAAAAATTATTTTCCAAAAAGGAAAAGATATTTTATACATAAAGTATGCATTTGCACATAATACTATACTGTACATGTATCCTTTTTTAATTAAGGCTATCCACCCAAAACATGGTGTTTCTAGCCTTCACTTTATCAATATAAAAATATACTAAATCTGCATTTTCTTTTTGCATGTGCCTGCTAATACAGCCCCTCTACTAATTATTAAGACATAAAAGACATGACATACATGACTACACAATAGTCCTATAAGAAAGTCAAATCAAAACAGAAACATTTATTTTTAAATCTGGTGATTGCATTTTACAGATTAGAACTGTAAGCAATATAACTGATGGCTGAAGAACAAAAACGTTAAATTCACTGAAATTAATAAATGAGATGCCCCACTCAAGTGAAACACTACATGAATCTGTAGAAATGTAGAAATTAAATATATTGCATTCAAAAGATAATGAGGCCAAATTAATATTCTTCATATTTTGATAAACAATTTAAATTTTTATTCTAATTATTTCACTGAATGCAAGTAAAAATACGACAATCCATAATTATAATAAAATAATTAATATTTTAAAAGCAGGTACTCATCTTAATGTTTTATTTGTGCCACATGCACACACAAATCTTTAGAGGAAAAAAAAAAAAACAGGAAAAGGTGTTTTGTTCTGCTTTGTTCCCAATTCTGTCAGAATAAACTCAAGCCCCTCATGACTTAAAAGAATTTGGGAAAATTCTGTTGTGCTTTAAAAGTGTACATATTTTTTGTGTGTAGAGCACAATATTTCCCCTTAATGCCATTTTTCACAGTAGACTAAGCAAACAACTTTCAGCCATGCAAGAAAATGCTAATTATAAATAAATAAATATCTCAGAAATGTGGAGTATTTATAGCAGCACAGAACAGAACATTATGCAAAAGCATCAAATATATTTTAAAATATTTGACATGGTTTCAAGGAAATAAATGATTTCCCCTCAAGAGAATAACCAATAATAACAGATTTTTAAGAATAAGGGGGTGTGCAGAGCTGTAGTAACTACAGTGAGATAAAACTGATGAGCCACTGCATGAAGATATGGGAAAGAGTAGTGGAAGCTAGGTTAAGAAGGGAGGCGATGATTGGTGAGCAGCAGGATGGTTTCATGCCAGGAAAAAGCACCACATATGGGATGCTTGCTCTGAGGGCGTTGATGGAGAAGTTTAGAGAACGCCAAAAGGAGTTGCACTGCATTTTTGTGGACCTGGACAAAAGCATATGTCAGGGTGCCTCGAGAGGAGTTGTTGTATGAGGAAGTCGGGAGTGGCAAAGAAGTATGTAAAAGTTGTACAGGATATGTATGAGGGAAATGTGACAGTAGTGAGGTCTGTGGTAAGAGTGATGGATGCGTTCAACGTAGAGGGATTGGCTCTGAGCCCTTTCTTATTTGCAATGGTGATGGACAGGTTGACAGACGAGATTACACAGGAGCCCTTGTGGACTATGATGTTTGCTGTTGACATCGTGATCTGTAGTGAGAGTACGAGGAGCAGGTTAAGGAGACCCTGAAGAGGTGGAGATATGCTCTAGCAAGGAGAGGAATGAAGGCCAGTAGGAACAAAACAGAATACATGTGTGTGTGTGAATAAGAGCGAGGTCAGTGGAATGGTGAGGAAGCAGGGAGTAGAGATGGTGAAGGTGGCTGAGTTTAAATACTCAGGATCAACAATACAGATTAACAGGGATTATGGAAGAGAGGTGAAGAAGAAAGTGCAGGCAGAGTGGAGTGGGTGAAGAAGAGTGTCAGGTGTAGTTTGTGCCAGACGAGTATCAGCAAGAGTGAAAGGGAAGATCTACAGGATGATAGTAAGACCAGCTATGTTATATGGGTTGGAGACACTGGCATTGACCAAAAAACAGGAAACAGAGATGGAGGTGCAGAATTAAAGATGCTAAGGATTTGCAATTGGTGTAACAAGGATGGATGGGATTAGGTACGATACATTAGAGAATCAGCTCAGGTTGGATGGTTTGGAGACAAAGTCAGAGAGGCGAGATTGTGTTGGTTTGGACATGTGGAAAGGAGAGATGCTGGGTATATTGGGAAAAAGATGCTAAGGATGGAACTGCCAGACAAGATGAAAAGAGGAAGGCCAAAGAGAAAGTTTATGGATGTGGTGAGAGAGGACATGCAGGTGATGGGTGTAACAGAGCAAGATGCAGAGGACAGGAAGATATGGAAAAAGATGATCTGCTGTGGCAAACCCTAACGGAAGCAACCGAAATAAGAAGAAGTAGTACATTCCTAATAGATACATTTCTGAAAATTACAACATTAAATTTATTAAACTTATTTTGGTACAGCCAAAGAATTAATCAGGTGAAATGGTGAATTTTCATAAAAATCACTAGTTTTGCCACTTTCTGTTTGGTATAGAAGTGTGGTAGTCCTTCTGAATCTGACTCAATCAAACATTCCAAAGAATTCCAAGATTATTTTGCATCCCAGTGTCTGTAAAATTAACCCATCTTCTTTAGCTTGTTTAAAAATATTAAAAAATTAAGTGTAATTTTTATTTATTTTAATGGAATTTTGGCTGTGGACATAATGTTTATTAGTTATTGTTTTATTTGCTCCATAATATTTAGACATGATGGAACCTGTCCAAATGCATTTATTTTTGTCTCAAATTCAAGACATTTAAAAATGAGTAAACAGCTACAATCAAATCAATAACAAACATTTATAAGGAATATTATTGAAATTATTTTCCACTGCACATTTCTACAGTTTCTGTAATGTATTAAAACATATCAAACTTTAATTAAAACTGGGCTTAATCACTTACTTCTACAGAAAAGCCATTTAGGGAAAAACAATCTGTAAAATATATAGATAAAATACACACAGTTTGCTACTTTTTGACTACTTTTTCATTTTATAGCTGCAATGCACCATACTACTGGAAAAATCTGAGAGCATGAAATTCCACTTTACGGCCAGCAGGACTGATTGCTTCAATTCCCCTTGCTACTATATCATTCCACTTCACAATTTTAAATAATGGAATTTTTTATTTTATGTGTGTTTTCTGTAGAGTAGAACATTAAAATATAAAGATAACAACATAAAATCTGGAAGAAAGCAAATTTCAAGCAGTAAACCACAAACACAGCCGGCCATTAACAGACTGCATGAAAATCTACATTTCAGGCAAGATTTTGTGTAATTGCATCACCAAACAAAAATGAAATTATCATACAAATGATATTGATGCCAAAAATGGTGAGGAAAGGTAAATGTCTAAGTTATATGCCAAGTTATGGGACATGTCAAAATGCCATTTCAACAAAAAAGGTTAGAAAATTCATAAATGCAGCTTTATTGTGTGCAAGATGTAAACTTTGTCCAAGACCTTTAAGAACAAAAAACATGCTGGTAGTGATATAAATGCTGAAAGGCAACAAAAAATCCATGTGAAGCATGGAAATGGTTTATGAATCTGCTACTGGCATGAACGGTTAATTGTGGTTGAATGAGGGAAGAAATTAAGATATGATATATACTGATTTCATGGGAACTACAATTATTTTACATAATTTATATGACTGAACTTAAACATGAGGGAAGCACTAAAATGTAGGTACTGTGCTGTCATTAAACTACCCTAGACAGAGTGTAAGATTTAAAGATGGACTTGGACAGAATTCAGAGTTGGAATGATAAGTGGCATATGAAGCTTATCATCAATAAATGTAAGGTTTTAAACATGGGTGGCAAATACAATACATGCATGCATAATTAAACAATGAAGGGGTATGAAACATCAAAGTACAGTACATCTCACGTGAAAGGCTTAGTGGACTCAATAACCTCCACATTCACACAGCATACAGAAGCCATTAAGAAATGCAAAGAAATGCACTAAGATCCTAAGTTATCGAGTCAAGGGAGATTATTCTTAAGGCATACAATACACTTGTGCTGCTTCAAGTGAAATAGTCAGCACTGTTATGAACTCCACATAGCTGAAATGGTATAGTAGGGGGGATATGAAGTTTAAAAGAAATGTAAAATGAAGTTAGAACAACTACTAGAGTGACTCTTTAAAACATGTTCTAAAACAAGAAAATGGGGACATAGGACACAAATGGAAGCTGGTCAAAGGCAGATTTCACAAAACACACACAAACAAAAATATGTTTTCCTTCAGAAAAAACTGAAGTAGTATCAGTAGTACTATTTTTGGAAACATTCAAATCTCGACTTGGTGATATTTTGCAAATATTACTTGAAAATGGATTGGCAACATATATTGAGATAAGTGGACTGTTCTTGTCATAGTTGTTAGAAAGATGTAAATAATATTGGAATCAACAGAATTGGGTATATAGTGAGTACACTTAAATTTTAAACTCCAAAATGAATAACTGTGACTACCAAAATTGCAAAGTCAACAGACCAACAGAAGCTGTTAAAATAGGTGACAAGAGACAAGTAACACTTCAGAGCTTAGAGGTCTGGCTGATGTGTCGGGCATTAAAAGCTCTCTCCTCAAAAGCTGCGCTCATAAACACTTTTTTAGGCCATTAAAAGGCAGCATACGGATTTTTCTTTTCCTATTTCAAAATCAAAGAAGTCCAAATCAAAAGATGTCAGACTATGAACATATATAAGTGAGGGTAGTGTAGAATAAAAAACATTTTTTGGCAATACAAAATTATTATATTAAAAATGTATTTCTATACAAAAAAGAACAAAAGGAGACAAAAAATGTACTGCCATGTTAAAAGAGGCAAAGTTATCATGCATGATATGATGGGCACTGGTTCCAAAACTCCCTTTGGATGCAGGCTTTTGTTCCAGCAAGATTCACAATCTGTGATAATAATTGCTCCCATTTAATTAGCTAGTCTTTTTATTTTTCTCTTCTCATTTTTTGCATTCAGAAAAACAATGAAGTATGATTTTTACATTTATAAGACATTTAAGAATAGTTCAATTTTTATTACAGCTTCAAATGATTAACTCCCTTAACTCTCTTTGGTTGTTTTCTGATTATTTTGTTCTTTTCTGTGTAATTCAACATCTTCATTCTATATAATGACAAACAAAACAACAGAACAGACACCTGGTAAAACAGCATGAATGATTAAAGGATGCAGCTACTTCAGCATCAGACCCAATAATCACTAAATAATAGATTTAATAACCGGAACACCTGGAAAAGCAAGATAATAATTATGACGAAAATACTGTTAAAAAGTAAAAATGAAAAACAAAAACTACATTATCCGACAATAAACTGTTTATTACTTTTTAATAATAAATTTATTAAATATAGTTTTGTAATTTGTACTTTGACCCCAAAACATAGAAACAATTAAACATAGAGTCCAATTAAAAACAGAAGTTGGTTAGAACTAAACCTGCAGCCACAATGCACAAACCAATCGTTTAAGGGATTCTGGAATAAAAATAAAAAAAATAAATAAATAAACAAAAACAACCCAGCATTTCTGAGTGCAGTAACTGAAAGTTGTACAGTACACAGTTAGCAGGTGAGAGATCCTACTCAGACTACTAAAGCAGTGAGGCAACAATGCTTCTACAATAATATAGTGCCACCCTTTTCACTTGAAATATGATTTTTATTTTTATAGGAGTATCAGACTGCAACAGTCCAAAGTGTAATGGCTTCTGATGTCGGAATAAATGTGGAGAATCATACAATTGACAGCAGTGAAGCTTGTCAGCTTCTTTGTGTTTGAACAGGATAGTTGGCTACTGAAGAGCAGTTATCACATAGGAATGACTCTCTCTAATAACCTGGCTAGGACCATGAGAGAGCTTCCACATTATAACTTCCAACAAGATAAATTTTCATACATTTTCTCACATTTTTTACAGCTAGAATGATCAAAATTTTTCTTTGGAATCTAATGTTTGAATACTAAAGACAGTCTCTGTTGAAATCCTACTTAAGCTTTCCCACAGTGGAGAACTGATCTCTTAGAAACTGGAACACTATACTCTTACTGCCATGTAAGCTTATATTTACAAGATGAAGGCTTGAGATTGAGACACAAGTATAGTATGTGTGATATGGATTCAAATATAAAAAACCCTGGAAATGTAACCAGCTACTGAAATATAGTACAAAATTCTCTGTTAGTGAAGAAGCTGAAGATTTAAAGCAGAAAGTTAAAAAATACCTGCAGATACAGTAAGACTCACCTCAATGTATAGACAGCACTAGCTTCAGAAACAAATTACTCAATCATGGGTCGCCTCTCTCCAACTCTGATGTTCACTAACCAGAGAGATCCCAGGCAGGTGTGGGGATACTAATAAGTATGTGTCTGACAGGTTGCCATACAATTATGAACTTGTACCACTGGACTAGAAAACTTTCACTACTGCTCATTTATGTATGTGCTTAACAACTAATCAGAGTATTCTGCCTTTAAACAGATGAAAGGATATCAGGTACTATCTCTGTTGTCATACTGAAAGACATCTTCTTCTAACATTGTGAATGACAAGAAAGAAATAACCTGCTCAAATGGCCATACCAAACATTATAAAAGCATAAATGGTGCCAGAGCACCCCAGGACAAAGGTCAATGATCAACATTATAGTCTGTTCACTTTACTTTAGTCTGTATGTTCTGAATGCTCAAAGAAAGAGATACTGAGCTGTCAACAGATAACTACTTGGTGTTGAGTTGGCGGAAATGAATACAGCATCTGCAGGACAGAAACAGCAGGAAGCTGATTCTTCATTGTATCACTGACACAGAATTTAAATTTGACCATCTTCTAGACTTTTAATTTAATGTTGTCAAGTAACAATTAAAATTGTATGTGATACATAATAAAAATATTATAAATTAACCTTAAGAAAATAATTATTGTGTTGGGGACAGTAAGAAAATAATTATTGTGTTGGGGACAGTACAGTGCGAGAGTGTTTGCATTGCTGTTTTACCGCTTCACTGACAGGTTTGATTCCTAGTTTGCTGACTGATTGATTTTGAAAGTTGTCCCTTTGTTTTCATAGGTCAGCTGAAGGACTTCATTTGAAAATCCAAAAATAAGGAGGATTTGCTAACTGCAGTTATTAAATTGGATTACAGTGAGTGAGAAAACTTTACAATGGACTACCACCTCTTCATTAGGGCTGCTTTCTAGGACCCTATGCTGCTGGGATGGACCCCTGAGGTCTGTGAATCAATCAAGAAAAAAAGGGCTAATAAAATGTAAAAGGGGAAGGACATTTGTGAAGAGTACTGTTCATTTCTTACACACATACCAAAACACCCCACACTGTAATCTCTTGTAAAATAAGTTAAATGATTGCAAAAAAAATTCTAAAAACAAATGAATTATATTTAATAATTCAGTTTTCAAGCATCAGCTTCAAACTGTTCTTGAAAGATTTGCACATTCACAGTAAAATGGGATAACAGCCATAAAACTATCTGTTCAAAATATCAAACCCAAGTGATGTCTGATGTCTTTCCTACTTATGAGTGTTAAGATGTTTATATTACCTGCTACTTAGGATTCGAAAAAGTGCCACCTATAATCTATAGTATATGTTCAAATTACAGCACAATGGATAATGGTGGCATTGTCTGAAAAATCAGTATAGATAAAAAACAAATTATTGGCATCACATTAAAATACACAATTGATTCAATCTCTGTTTTAATCCAAGAAAAAAATGTCAGTTCAGTTGATTTAAAGATGATGATGTCAAAATTTTTTTTGCAAGCTGCATTCACACTTGGGGGAAGGGAGTTAGTCATTCTGCAAATGAAAAACATTTTAATGCTCAGAAGCCTGCAATTCAATCAATTACACAGACAATAAAATTCTCCTTGATATACAATTTCTAAAAATGCATAATGCTTTTAAAGGACACTTCCTATTAGCAGATAAAGCTATTAATAATTCAAACACACACTTTACTACATGAAACCATAATTAGTGAACCGCATCCTCACATAGGTCATTAAATTACTTGGAAAAAATGTATGATATACAACATACAGAGTATACAGTACTTTAACAATGAAGCTAGTGAGGGGCTTAACAGTTAAAGTCATCTATTTCACGGTGAAGGAGTGCAGTGAAAATAGACGCAATATGTGTGTCTTTATATATACATGGTAAAAGTGCACACCACTTAACTAACTGCTGTCCCAAACAACTCCCCCCACCCCCAACTTCATTTCAGCCAGATGGCCAATGTAACTGTTAATGGAAATCATTCTTTCCAAAATAAAGCTGTCACTTTCAATCAGTTTCATCTTCCATTTTGTTAAGGAACAACTTTGATAAAGTCTTTAACCTTTTCAAATTACAGTTAAAGAATAATATCGATACAAGAATTTCACATTAACTAATATTTATTGGCACTGTATGATTTATCATTGATAACTAATGTGGACTTAATGGAAAATGATCATAGACAGCTCAACCTGCTAACTTGTACTGCACAAACACATCTAATAAGACTAGTCCAATAGCTCCATATTTTTATTTGTATTGTATATACCTACAGCGCTTTCAGAACGTATTTAAGACCCTTCACTATTTCCACATTTTCCTATGTGGCAGTCTTGTACTAAAATCATTTCATTTTTTCCCCTCATCAAGCAACACTCAGCACCCCAGAATGAGAACGTGAAAGGAGGATATTAGAATTTTTTGCAAATTTATTAAAAAGAAAAAATGGAAATATCACCTTGACAAAAGTATTCAAACTCTTTGCTTTGATACTTGAAATGTGGCTTAGGTGTATCCCATTCTGTCATCACTGAGAGGTTTCTACACCTTGTTTGGTGTCTACCTGTGGTAAATTCAAATGACTGGACATGATTAGCAAAGTCACACACCTGTCTATGTGTGGTACCACAGCTGAAACTGTGTATCAGAACAACAACTAAGCCATGAGGTTGAAGGAGCCTGCAAAGCTTACAGACAGGGTAGTACTGAAGCACAGACACATGAAAGCCTACTTGGGAGTTTGCAAAAGTGCACCTATAGGATGCTCAAACTGTGTGAAACAAGATTCACTGGTCTTATAAAAACCAAAGTTGAAGTGTTTAGGCTCAATTTGAAGCATCATGTGTGGAGGGAACCAAGCACCGTTCTTCATCTATGCAATAACATTTCAATGGTGAAGTATAATGGTGGCAGCATCATGGAGTGTGATTGGGACTGAAAGGCTAGGCAGGGCAAGCTAAGAGGAGAAAAGTATAGGGCTCTCCTTAATGTATACCTGCTCCAGAGTACTCTGGTCTTAGAATGGGCTGATGGTTCACCTTCCAACAGAACACTGACCCTAAACACAAAGCAAAAGTCAACACTGGAGTGACTTAGGGACAACTCTGGGAATATCTTTGAGTTGCCCTGCCAGAGCCCAGTCTTGAACACAATCAAATATCTCTGAAAAGAGCTAAAAACAGCTGTCCACTGACAATCACCATCCAGAAAATCCCTGAATTCAGGTGTGCAAAAATGATCATGTAAATCCAAGATCAAAAGCTGTAATTGCTACCAAAGGTGCTTAAACTCCATAGAGCGCACTACCATTAATACAGTGCATCCGGAAAGTATTCACAGTGCATCATTTTTTTCCACATTTTGTTATGTTACAGCCTTATTCCAAAATGGATTAAAATAATTTTTTCCTCAGAATTCTACACAACACCCCAATAATGACAACGTGAAAAAAACTTTACTTGAGGTTTTTGCAAATTTATTAAAAATAAAAAAACGGAGAAATCAGATGTACATAAGTATTCACAGCCTTTGCTCAATACTTTGTCGATGCACCTTTGGCAGCAATTACGGCCTCAAGTCTTTTTGAATGTGATGCCACAAGCTTGGCACACCTATCCTTGGCCAGTTTCTCTCATTCCTTTTTGCAGCACCTCTCATGCTCCACCAGGATGGATGGGAAGCGTCAGTGCACAGCCATTTTAAGATCTCTCCGGAGATGTTCAATCGGAATCAAGTCTGGGCTCTGGCTGGGCCACTCAAGGACATTCACAGAGTTGTCCTAAAGCCACTCCTTTGATATCTTGGCTGTGTGCTTAGAGTCGTTGTCCTGCTGAAAGATGAACCGTCTCCCCAGTATGAGGTCAAGAGCGCTCTGGAGCAGGTTTTCATCCAGGATGTCTCTGTACATTGCTGCAGTCATCTTTCCTTTTATCCTGACTAGTCTCCCAGTTCCTGCTGCTGAAAAACATTCCCACAGCATGATGCTGTAGGGATGGTATTGGCCTGGTGATGAGCAGTGCCTGGATTCCTCCAAACGTGATGCCTGGCATTCACACCAAAGAGTTCAATCTTTGTCTCATAAGACCTGAGAATTTTGTTTCTCATGGTCTGAGAGTCCTTCAGGTGCCTTTTGGCAAACTCCAGGCGGGCTGCTATGTGCTTTTTACTAAGGAGTGGCTTCCGTCTGGCCACTCTACCATACAGACCTGATTGGTGGATTGCTGCACAGATGGGTGTCCTTCTGGAAGTTTCTCCTCTCTCCACAGAGGACCTCTGGAGCTCTGACAGAGTGACCATCGGGTTCTTGGTCACCTCCCTGACTAAGGCCCTTCTCCCCCGATTGCTAAGTTTATATGGCCAGCCAGCTCTAGGAAGAGTCCTGGTGGTTTCGAACTTCTTCCACTTACGGATGATGGAGGCCACTGTGCTCATTGGGACCTTCAAAGCAGCAGAAAATTTTCTGTAACCTTCCCCAGATTTGTGCCTCGAGACAATCCTGTCTCGGAGGTCTACAGACAATTCCTTTGACTTCGTGCTTGGTTTGTGCTCTGACATGAACTGTCAACTGTGGGTCCTTATATAGACAGGTGTGTGCCTTTCCAAATCATGTCCAATCAACTGTATTTACCACAGGTGGACTCCAATTAAGCTGCAGAAACATCTCAAGGATGATCAGAGGAAACAGGATGCACCTGAGCTCAATTTGGAGCTTCATGGCAAAGGCTGTGAATACTTATGTACATGTGATTTCTCAGTTTTTTTAATTTTTAATAAATTTACAAAAACCTCAAGTAAACTTTTTTCACTTCGTCATTATGGGGTGTTGTGTGTAGAATTCTGAGGGAAAAAATGATTTTAATCCATTTTGGAATAAGGCTGTAACATAACAAAATGTGGAAAAAGTGATGCACTGTGAATTCTTTCCGGATGAACTGTATTAATGGTAGTGCGCTCTATGGAGTTTAAGCACCCTTTGGTAGCAATTATAGCTTTTGATCTTGGATTTACATTATAATTTTTGCACACCTGAATTCAGGGATTTTCTGGATGAATTTAATCCATTTTGGAATAAGGATGTAACATAACAAAATGTGGAAAAAGTGATGCGATGTGAATACTTTCCGGATGCACTGTATATAATAATAAAGCTGCTATCATCACATTCAGAATAAACACTGGAAAAATAAACAGAACAATTTTTAGAAAAAATGCAGCTGAATGTTTTAAACAATTTCTATAAAAGTATTACTGAGACACATGTTGGTACAGAAGGAAAATCAATAACACAGAAATAAAATACTTTGACAGGCAGACCTTGCTAGTGATCACTGGTGATTATTAGGCCCACATGACCTGTCATGTTGTCCTCTTTAATATATCACTTCTTCATGTTCCGGATTGTGTTAGAATTATTACTTCAAAACCATCTCCATTATCATTGGTTTTTTGTACCTGTTTCAAATTCTGTTCCCTACTGTTCTGTTTTAACAATTCACTTATTTTTAACAGATTACATCACTTCTTCTTGAAGAACACAACTTCCAGAAAACTAACTGCAGCTGTGTTTTTTTGATCCTGCTAATTCTAATCATGTTACTCTCTAGCTTTAAGCATTGCATTGAGAATGGGATATGATGAGAAGCAGGTATAACTGCCTACCGCACAAAAAGGCAGCACCAAAAAGGCAAAATGGAGCATCAGCACTGTGTCAGCATGTGGCAATATGAGCAACAGGTTCATCAGATGCTAAATGTCACAAGCGAGGACTAGCTGCCTGGAGCTGTGATTACTGGAACGTGCCAAGCATTACATATCTTAAGTCCTACTATCTGGGAACTGACAGTAAGTTGAGCACAGCTGTGAGCGCTGGGAACCAGACTGCTGCTCAGGCAGCTTACTGTTTTCCAGTGCCACAATGTTATAATCGAAAGTGATAGAAGCCACTTCAGGTCTGCTTTTTTTTGGCAGCATGGAGAGGTACAGATGGCCAAGCAAAACAGAGACCTTTTTGTTTGGGTGTTTCTGTTTTTTCACTTGCCTTAGCACATTTCCAATATATAATAACATCTGAAATCAAATAACCCTTATTGTATATAGCTTCTTCATTGTGTAAGCCATTACAAAGTAATTAATATTTATATCATACATGGAATAAAACCACAGTAGAGTAGAGCAAATGTAAACTGAAGAACCTTTAAAGAAAATGACCATAAAGAGGATGGCTATGTTTATGAAAATTTACGTTTCGCAGAACAAGTCTAAAAGATGATGATGTCATTTATTAAAAACAATCATCTCTTCACATATATTGACAGTTAAAAAGAAAGGCCACTGAAGAATAAATGTAATGACATACATAATCTGGTACCTCTGAATTGCTTGCCAGCCAAACTTTTCGCTTCCTCCAAGGTGACTGTGTAAGTTTCTCCTAAAAACCTGATTTTGATTCATAGTAGTACAGAATTCTCAGTAGACAATCAAACAAACCTAGTTCCAAGGTGAGCATGCACAAACTCCAACATTAAATATCTCGGAAGCCATATCTCCTTCACGACTTGAAAGAAATAAGTAACTCAGCAAGTCAAACTGCATTGAACATACTTACTGCACAACTACTAAGAGCAGTTGGGAAAATGCCTCAATGCAGCTAAAATTAAGACATTATTAAATGTCTAATATTCCAGACTGAAAAAAATTAAAATGGTAAACAAGGTCATTTCATTTTAACACTTCAGAAGGATTTAGCATTTATGCTTCAGAGTATGCTTATTTGTAGCCCCAATAAGACATAAGCTCTTTGATATCCTATTAACTAACATCAAGAGACAAACAATCAGACAGGTGAGACAAAGAGGTGGCTTTTAAGATTACAGATTGCATAGGCAATTCACTTCTGATAGTTACAGCATCATAAATTCACTAACATAAATGCCTACTGTTTGTTGGTTTGGTAAGCACTACAGCTGATAAGATGCTACTATATATGAAACACAGATACACATAAACACATTGGAAGTGCTGTCAGGGTCATTAGTCCTAAAATAAACTGGTCTGAGACACTAAAAACACTAAATAGCCTCTGAAAAACCTTAACACCATCAGAAATATAGAAGCTATTTGATTAAAGGACAACCACAAATCAGCATATGCCTTTTTGGAAATTCTGACTATATTTTATATACACAGTGTATATAAATATATTTGTGTATAAAAGGCACATTTTCTTTCTTAATTCTTGAACTGTTCATAGCATTGAAACAGCCTTAAAGATAAACGTTGGTATTTTTTAGTTATTTCTTCACAATCACTGTATTTGTTAATGTGCTTCATGTAATTGCATTCTAAAGGGAAGCATACTTTATAGATTTTCATACCTGGACCTATTGGTTCCATTATAAAATGCAAAAGCAGGCCAGTTTTTTTTTTTTTTTTAATGTATGACATAAGCTTCACTTTAGAATGCAATTTCATGAGGTAAAGTAGTGTATACCATGACTGTGAAGAAATAAATCCAACTTGAAAAGACCAAATATCTCCCTAAATGTGTATTGTAAATGCTATTCTAATACTCAGGACTTGACAGTATCATTCTACTCTAATTACGTTGGAGAATTAGTTCAGAACATCAGGCACTACTTTTATGTAGTTCATTTCTAATGTATCAAATCATTTTCAATAGGTGGAAAGGTCTGTTAAAAATGGCTTCCCTAAGAGTTTAAAGCTGGGACCTGTTAATTTTTTCTTTATCTACTGTCTGCTATACATGCAATTAATTTTTTAATTGAATGCTGATGACAGCAATATTTATTATTAAAATCATGTTGATTTCACTTGTATAGTGATAGTACTCTGGCATGTTTATGACTAAACCCAAATTATACATCAGTTATGTCACTAAAAAATAATAAATAAATAAATAAATAGAAGCTGTGTATGATTAAAAATTGTGAGATTTGTTTTCCCCCCACATTTCATGACAAGATCTATTCTTAGGTAATAATCATTTCACAAAGGGAATACTGATGATGCTTTATTTAAAGGCCCTGAAAAATAATTAAGTTGAATATGCTGTATTTGACACTGATTACATTTTAGATGTCATATTTTCAAACTTCCCAAGATCACTTTCACCAGTTTATTAATATTTCAGAATTACATTCTATGTCATCTTTCATTCATTCATACCAAGATGTATACTCTGGCTTTGTTGTAACTTAAAATGAAATATATATATATTACTAAGACAGCAAACAGAGCTGCTTCCTGAGAAACTTCTTTCAGCTGAAACATTTTTTGCTCTGCTACATTAAAACGGATTTCATATCATAAACATGATTCTTTATAAAGTAATGTTTGAATATCAACTTGCACTGCTGGGGATATCATACAAATAATTGGTGCAGTAAATGCACAATGTTTTAGTTTTTTTTAGTAACTGAACAGATTCCAAGATCGAGCTTTATATACTGTTGTTATATTTAATTATATTATCCTAGACACAGTATGATGCCGATGACAATTCTATGTCAGGTATCTTTTTACCTGTTAATTATGAATCACTACACACACACATATATATATACACATATATACATATACATATATATACATATATATACACATATATACATATATATATATACACATATATATATACACATATATACATATACACATATACACATATATACATATACACATATATATATACACATATACACATATATATATATATATACACATATATATATATATACATACATATATATATATATATACACATATATATACATATATATATACATATACACATATATACATATATATATATATATACACATATATACATATATATACATATATATATATATACACACACACACATACATACATACACACAAACATACATAAATACATATACAGAGAGATTTGTATAAATATTTAAACTACTGTAAATACCTGAAAACTGCTGTAGGGTAACTTTTACACAATAATGCAGTCCAATGTTTATTTATTTGTTGCACAAATTGCATTTACTGAAATCACTTAGTCCACTGGCAATAGAAGTAAGTTCCAGCATGGCTGGGTACAAGGAATACACCATAAAGTAGGCATAAAAAGTGACAAATTTAAAGATTAGTATGTAAGTAAATCTCACAAATGTTTTATAATGAGTTATATCAAATACTTTGGAGCTCCAAGCTAAATCTGGCTTCCTTTAAAATATAACCTGTTTATGTAAATGTACTTTTTCACTTTGCCAGATAGTTAAAAAAAAATACAAAGAATTTGTCTTCTAAGTGCTTAGTATTATTACACTGAATATTAGCAAATCTTTTTCAAGTTATTTAAACAAGCTACATCATATATTACCCACTAAATACCTTACAAAAACTGTCCATCAAGGCATATGAAACTCTCCAATACCCAAATACAGAATTCCACTTAAGGTTTCACAAAAATAAATCACAGCTATTATAATTTGAAATCAGATATAAACATTGACATTGATTTATAATAATACCAATTTCCTCAAGATTCAAGTTCCCCAGTCAAAGTTATTTGCAGATTACTTATTTCTGCTTAGTTACAATTACTTTAAAATTTCACTGATTTTACTGCATGTTGTTTTTTATCATATCCATGAGAAAATATAAATCTCAGTTAAATTCATTCTATCAAATCATCACTAAAATCTTCTTTCTCTTGTTCTGTTACAATATTAAAAAATGGTGTTGAAGAAGAACATTTTGGTCAGTAAGGTTTACCAGGCAGACAAGACTTATTCTGGTTATTTAACAGGCACAGAAGGATAAGTTATGCACTCAACTGCCTGTGGAGTTAAAAAAAAAAAAAAATTCATTACAATGGCTATCAAAAAATTCCTTCTTGATGAAACAATCAAACAGCAAAATACCTCTTTGTTGACAGTGTATGAAAGTCTGCTTTGATACTATTCACTGCTGAATAATAGGGAACCAACAAAAGTAACATAAAATTCTTAAATAATTACAATAAACAAAGTTCACATAGCACATAATGAAGACATTTAAAAATTATAAAAATATTTTATAGAATGCAGTAATTAAATTATACACTGAATGTGTAATGAAGTGCTTGTTTAGATCTGTCATTAGCCGAACAGTAGCTAATGCCATTGTGCAGTCAGTGCACATTTGATGATTTATAACCTGTTAAATTATTCAGACATCTTCAATTCCTTGAACCCAATGTAAGATATGTGGAGGCAGCTGGTTGACAGTCATCACTGGTCATTCATATAAGAGGAAGATGCTCACAAATACAAAATAGAAGCCCTTTTAAATCACAGGGTACAAAAATCCCTGGAGCCTACTGTAAAGTGGAAGCCTCCACCATTACCTCACCAGAAAAAGCTCTTGTAATTCTCACCACATAGTAATTTAGCATCTGGATTGTTTAGAGTCAAGGCTGAGATGCATAAAAATGTTCTGCTTCCATAATGACGACACTGCACGTTTAATGTGCATATTGAAAATGAGCACCCTACAATTTCTGAAAAGCAAACTCAGTCATAAACAGCAGATGCCTTTGTTTTAGTCAACCTTTGTGTTTGTGTGTCTGGGCATTAATATAGTGGGAGATTCACCAGAAGGGTGATAAATTCTGCATCTGTCCAGATCTTCAGTAGAACAAAATAATTTTAAGTTTGTTTTGGTCAAAATAGTCTTGAACTTGACAGATGTATGAAAGGAATGGACTACTAGGAAATCTGACAGCAAGTACAGTATACAGCTCAATCAGCTGTAACAATCTACACCAGTTTTCTTGTAGTACTTTGCCTCTCTACACTAGCAGCGACAATGTTTATTGCAACAATAAACACTACTGTATGGCATTTACATCATCAGCAAACATTTTGCAAACTTAAAAAGATGAAATGATGGAATGAGAGTCTAACAGTGGCTGCCATGCACTACCCTGTCAACAGATTCTTAACATAAACCATCATTTTGGATTTACTTGTTGTTTTCACAGAATATATAGTTCCAGCTTTGCATGGAGTCCCTTATAGCTTTGTTTAAATAGGAGAAATTTATTCAAGCAAATGCACACTTCATTGCTTTAATATCTGACTGTTTGCATTTCAAATGTGAAATGAAAGCATGGTCCTTGGGTAAAATTCACATAGATATGGGGCAGAACATTTGCTTTAACATAACAAAAAAAAAAACAAACAAACAAAAAAAAAACAAACATGTTAAGAGCTTTTTTTTTTTGAAATACAAAACTTTACAAGACAATACAGTAGTAATACTCAGTCTATCTATTTTCTAGTCCCTTAAACAAGCTGAAGGTGGGCCAGGAGGCATTGCCTGTCCAAGGCAGGAGCAAAAACAATAAATAAACCATTACTCACTCAATGCCATTTTAGACTGTCCAATGAACTTAGTGTTATCAGTTTTTACATGAGGACTGAAAGACTTAGCACCAAAGGGCCCAGATAAGATCGTACAAACTCCATACAAACAGGTCCAAGTCAGGTTTTGAATCCTATCTCTTAAAACCATCAAGCAAACACACTAACCACTGTGCCAGCATTGCACATTAAGTTGACAGATTTGGTACAAAATAATGTATAGCAAGCGAAAACTTTCAATCCATTACCTACTCTATCATAATATGCATTTTATTCAAAGGTTAAAATTTCTGAAAGATATATATATATATATATATATATATATATATATATATATATATATATATATATTTTGTCAGAGATGGCTGGCGTAGCGACCCGGCCGGGACGCCCAGGAGGACTGGAGGAGGTCTTGCGCCTTCCCTAGACTATGTGGGGGCGACCGCCCTAGTACCTTTGGGGGCCACGAGTACATTGCTTTGAAGCTCCACCCTGTAGGGGCCCGTGGTCACCACCAGGGGGCGCCCCTATGCCTTTGGAGCCCTGGACCTCAGCACTTCCACACCCGGAAGTGCTGGGGGAAAGAGGAGCAGGGACACCCGGAGTGCTTCCGGGGATGCAGCCGGCACTTCCGCCACACTGGGGCGTGTCGGTGGAAGATTGCCGGGAAACACCTGGAGCACATTAGGGTGATTATAAAAGGGGCTGCCTCCCTTCATTCAATGGCTGGAGTCGGGAGGAGAAGACAAGGACTTGGAGGAGAGGCAAGGAGGCGGCCAGAAGAGAAGGCACTGTGCCGTGGCCAGGACTTTTGGGGTTGTGTGAGCACTTGTGTAAATATGGACTGTGTCAATAAACATGTGTTGGGTGACATTAGCGTGTTTGTCTGTCTGTGTCCAGGCTGGCTTCCACTATACAGTATATCTATACTAATAAACGGCAAAGCCCTCACTGACTCACTCACTGACTGACTGACTCATCACTAATTCTCCAACTTCCTGTGTGGGTGGAAGGCTGAAATTTGGCAGGTTCATTCCTTACAGCTTCCTTACAAAAGTTGGGCAGGTTTCATTTTGAAATTCTACGCGTAATGGTCATAACTGGAAGCTGTTTTTCTCCATTTACTGTAATGGAGATGAGCTTGAAATCCGTGGGGCGGAGTTTCGTGTGACATCATCACGCCTTCCACGTAATCACGCAGTACGTAGAAAACCAGGAAGAGGCCCAAAAAGCACTGAAGAAAACATGCATTAAATAATTGAGAAGGCAGCGAAACAATATGAAGCGAGTGAGTGACATATACAACCATATTCATGAGTTCTGCTACTTCGGAAACAAAGCACGATGTAAACCTAAACTTTAAATTAAGTTCATAGACAGGCTGTCGCTGGCGTTTGTAATTTAGTGCCTACCCATATAAGGCCGTCCGTCAGTGGCAATCCAATAGCAAACTGCCACGGGTAAATATTCACGGATGAAGGACTGTCCTTATGCACAGGAAAATGAGATGGTCAGGGTGGTGTTTGGCACAAACTCAGTGAAACTGCGAGAGAAAGTTTTAAGTGCCGGGACTTCGGTAACATTAGATACAGCCATGGACATAGCACGACATGGCACCAGCACAGCTGGGAACCTTCAATGCATGTACACGGCGGCTCACGTGAACTGACGCAGTGCACAGACAAAAAGGAACAGTTCCAAAGAGCGCTGAACAAAAAACGAATTACACAATTGAGAAGGCAACAAAAAAATATGAAGCGTCTGATACATACAAGCATATTCATAAATGCAGCAACTGTGGAAACAAAGCACACGGTGGAAAAAGTCAATGTCCCGCTAAAGGAAGACAGTGTAAAAAACCCGTGCATGCAGTGTCTCGGGTCTCAGATAAAGAAGAAGACGAGCGGTTTATTGATGCAGTAAGAAACAAATCGATAAATGAAACCTGTCACCTTTACAACGATTGACAAACACGGAATGTAACTTGAACACAACACATCCTACAAATACGAACCTGATTGAAAGAAATAATGATAATCAAATCCTTGATGACAGCAACACTCAGTAAAACTCACAAAACAATTACTGTATATTGACAGTCATCTTACGTTATTTTTAAAATGTTCCCTTTTCTTTTTCATGGCTTCTTTAACACACTACGTCTCTGCTGCGATACGCAGGTATATATATCTATACTAATAAAAGGCAAAGCCCGAAAGCCCTCCCTCCCTCCCTCCCTCATTCATCACTAATTCTCCAACTTCCCGTGTGGGTGGAAGGCTGAAATTTGGCAGGTAGCTTCCTTACAAAAGTTGGGCAGGTTTTATATCGAAATTATACGCGTAATGGTCATAACTGGAAGCTGTTTTTCTCCATTTACTGTAATGGAGATGAGCTTCAACGCCGTGGAAGGAGTTTCGTGTGACATCATCACGCCTCCCACGTAATCACGCAGTACATAGAAAACCAGGAAGACCTCCAAAAAGCGCTGAAGAAAACATGCATTATATAATTGAGAAGGCAGCGAAACAATAAGAAGCGAGCGAGTGACATATACAACCATATTCATGAGTTCTGCTACTGAAACAAAGCACGATGTAAACCTACACTTTAAATTAAGTTCATAGACAGGCTGCGCTGGCGTTTGTAATTTAGTGCCTGCCCATATAAGGCCGTCCGTCAGCGGAAATCCAATAGCAAACTCCACTAAATATTCACGGGTGAAGGACTGTGTTTATGGAGAGGAAGATGAGATGGTCAGGGTGGTGTTTGACACAAACTCAGCGAAACTGCGAAAGTTTTAAGTGCCAGGACTAAGGTAACATTAAATACAGCCACGGACATAGCACGAGATGGCACCAGCACAGCTGGGAACCTTCGATGCATGTACACCGAGCGGCTCACCTGATCTGACGCAGTGCACAGATAAAAGGTAACAGTTCCAAAGAGCGCTGAACAAAAGCGAATTACACAATTGAAAAGGCAGCAAAAATATGAAGCGTCTGATAAGCATATTCATAAATCCAGCTACTGCGGAAACAAAGCACATGGTGGAAAAGTCAATGTCCCGCTAAAGGAAGACAGTGTAAAAAAAACCCGTGCATGCAGTGTGTCAGGTCTCAGATAAAGAAGAAGACGAGCTGTTTATTGATGCAGTAAGAAACAAATCGATGAAAGAAACCTGTTATCTTTACAACGATTGACAAACACGGAATGTAACTTGAACACAACACATCCTACAAATATGAGCCTGATTGAAAGAAATAATGATAATCAAATCCTTGATGACAGCAACACTCAGTAACACTCACAAAACAAATACTGTATATTGACAGTCATGTTACGTTATTTTTAAAATGTTCCCTTTTCTTTTTCTAGCTTTTTTAACACACTACTTCTCCGCTGCGATACGCGGGTATATATATATGTATATATATATCCCGATCTACATACTCGAATAATGGATACTTCATTCGCCATCAATGATTTTTTTGGTAAAGCCATACTCAGTGTATTCATTAGATGAACGGTAAAAAAGTAAGAGTGAGGGGAGGATGCAGGCTGTAGTGCGCGTCAACTCTATCTGAATTGCGCGATCACATTTCAAAAAATATACCTTTTCAAGTTCTATTTAGTCCATATTTGTCAAACTCAAGGGCCACGGGCCACATCCGGCCCGGCGTGTAATTATATCCGGCCCGCGAGATCATTTTATATACTGTATTATTGTTATCAATGGCCCAGGTATATGAAGCGCTGGTAACACAATAAACTACAGATCCCATAATGCAGTGCTTCAGCTGCCTTGCCGAACACTTACTGCGTTAATCAAGTCTAGCTTATGATGCTGCAAGTTATTGCGAAGCTAGCTCACACGATGCTGGAGAGAAAAGTTCATTCTGAAAATAGAGCCTTTAAAAACCGATGGGAGGCTGAGTATATGTTTACTGAACCCGTGTGTCTCATTTGTGGAGCTAAATCACAAAGTGATTTCAAGTGAAGCTGCTTTTATGGGAGACACAAATGCACCAGTACACCTTGCCCCACTTTCCCTGTTGCCAAGTAATGTTAAACCACGTCGTCACTACGGTGTTCCCAAAAACGCACTTTGCTGATAAACTGAGCGCACTGAGTTTGCACGGCACTTTGGTGACTTTGAAGAACAAAAAAAGTCCGTCTACATGCGGCTCGAACCTTGTGCATGTTTGGTAGCACATATCTGTGCGAGAAGCTCTTCTCAGTGATGAAGACTAACAAAACAGCACACAGGAGTCGCCTCACTGATGAGCACCTGCAGTCCATCCTGAGAATCTCCACAACACAGAACCTCACACCAAACATAAACAAATTTGTTGCCAAAAAAAGATGCCAGGCGTCCAGCTCTAAAATGACATTAGAGTAAAAACAACTGAATGATTTGATTTGTTATTGCTGAAAGGAACACATTTTATTTATATTTCCAGGTTTTGTTATGCAGCATGTTCATATTTGAATTTGTATAATTTAGACAGGATATATTTTTATGGAGAGCAAAACATTATAAGTTGTTTAAGGTTTGAGTTGATTTATTCAGGAATAATATTCCTGTCTGTTTTTACCATTCCTACCAAAGATATTTCTGTCGACTAAATAAAAATTCCTTCTATTTAAAATTTAAATAGAACTTGAACAAATACGATAGTTCATAATATCCACGCAGACTTGCACGTAAGAGCGGGAGTTATCCATTTTAACAAGCAGCGTATTACACTTATACGAAATAGCTGTGTGTGTATATATGTATGTATATGTATATATATGTTTATATATGTGTGTGTGTATGTATATATATATATGTGTATTTGTGTGTATATATGGTGTGTGTATGTATGTACGTGTATATATGTAGATATATATATGTATGTATATACAGTATGTGTATATGTATAGATATGTATATATATATGTTTATGTGTGTGTGTGTAAATATATATTATATATATATATATATGACAACAACACTCATCACTCACAACAGTGACAAAACAATTACATTGACAATCAAGTTACGTTATTTTCAAAATGTTTCCTTTTCTTTTTCATTACTTCTTTAACACACTACTTCTCCGCTGCGAAGCGCGGGTATTTTGCTAGTATGTATATATATATACCCCAATCTACATACTCGAATAATGGATACTTTATTCGCCATCAATGATTGTTTTGGTAAAGCCATACTCAGTGTATTCATTAGATGAACGGTAAAAATGTAAGAGCGAGGGGAGGATGACTTATTGAGGCATGCAAGCAAAACCACAATAGCACGCGGGCTCGATGTACGAAAAAAATATATCTTTTCAAGTTCTATTTACTCCATATGTGTCAAACTCAAGGCCCGCAGGCAACATCCGGCCCGCAAGATAATTTTATATACTGTATTATTGTTATTAATGGCCCGGGGATATGAAGCACTAGTAACACAATAAACTACAGATCCCATAATGCAGCGCTTCAGCTGCCTTGCGAACACTTACAGCGCCCCCCGTCTCTTCAGTCGTTTCCTTACTTTGGGAAGGAAGCAGCTTTCTCAGAGCTTCTGCACTGTTTTATAAACGAAGATATATAAGAAAATCCTTTTTCCTTGCTTCGCCAACGAAGCAGCCTTTTTATTTAATCCACGGGTTCTCCGCTGTTTCATTGTTCATTTATTATGATTTTTATAGTTATTGTGTAGGTTTTATTTAATCCACGGGTTCTCTTCTGTGTTCACTGCGGTGTCTTCTTTCATTTACGAGCTTCGCCAAGGAAGCAGCTTTCTCACAGCTTCTGCACGGTTTTAAAACGAGCGACATATAAAAAGTCCTTTTCCTTGCTTCACCAACTAAGCAACCTTTTATTTAATTCACGGGTTCTCTTCTATTTTATTGTTCATTTGTTACGATTGTTACAGTTATTGTGTAGGTTTTATTTAATCCACGGTTCTCCTCTGTGTTCACTCGCGTGTCTTCTTTCGTTACGACCTTCGCCAAGGAAGCAGAAACTTACAACCACCGAAACTTTGTAACGGCACAAGACTTTAGGTCACATATCTACAAAACAACCTAATTGAAGCAAATATATTGACTGGCAGTGCCTCAGGTGACACAGTTTTAATTCCTCGCATCCCCGTTATACCATCTAATCTCCCATTTCAATTCAAACGCGTTCAATTTCCAGTAAGGCTCTGCTTCGCAATGACAATTAATAAGTCTCAGGGACAAACACTACAAAAGGTTGGCATTGATTTGAGGCGGGATTGCTTTTCACATGGCCAACTGTATGTTGCATGCTCAAGAGTGAGCTCAGCACACAGCTTAGTCATATTACAACCAGAGGGCCGAACTGACAATGTGGTATACAGAGAGATCCTTAACAATTAATTTTTTACATATTTTCGTTCAGTCTAAAAATGTTTACTTTTTTATTAATAAAAATATTCAGACAGTATTTCACTGCTGCTGGCCTTGGTATTTTGCTAGTATATATATATATATATATATATATATATATATATACACACACACACACACTATCATAAAACAGTTCTATTATTAAAGTACACAATACTTTACACAAGGATGAATACATATTGTATTCTTCAGCATTTTCATAGTATCCCTTAAGCACTGAATTGGCTGACTTCCCTGTGCTTCGGAGATCTTTTATGGCTTTTAGGAGGAAATAGTGACACAAAATGCCCATTCCTTTCCTAATGGGTGTAGAAGCTACTGCTTCAGTTACTATCTGCATGGCTGAAAAGGAATGAAGTGGCCATTTAACTATCAAAGAGGACCAATAAGCTGCCTCAGAGATTCAGACAACTCTCACTTTGCAGTTCTCTCTCAATAGTACATTGACTGAAACTGATGACCTGCATAACAAAAGATGAAGTGCAGAGGGTTCAGAAAAAGACGCTGAAGAAGTGTCTTGAAGAGAGACTGGCAATATACTTCAAATAAATCATTCAAAGAAGTGAAAAAGACACTTCAGGGGCTTTGTGGCTTTAGTTTTTAGCTATCCATACCTTGCAGACAACAAGGCTACTTTCTGGTGAAAAGAAACCTGCGGTAATAATGTTCCTTAGACTGAGTCAATTGTTTAAAAACAAGCAACATTTAAGTTAGTTATAAATTGGTTATTCTGAAATAGAAGTAAAAAATTTTAACATATTCATAAAGCATGCTATAAAGAATGAAACAATGTTGGTGACAACCCATTTTCTATTCGCCAATTAATTTACTGAATCTGCTTGCAAAAATAGGTTGCAACTTATCTCAGTAGCAGTAGTTGCACAGCAAGGAAAAAAAATGGGAGCTGGACCACTCGTTTGGGCATGCTTTACCCACATTCACATCCTCAGTGGGCCAATTCAGTGACATGCATGTCAATGGGATGTGGAAGGAAAACTGGAACATCTGTAGAGACACCCACACTGTGAGACAACTCCAGCCCAACCAAGCTCATCATAAAAAATTGAAATTAAACCGAACAAGCCTTATTTTCAAATTACAAATGATTTTCAAATTGATTTTTATGTGACACGTAAAATAATTTGGCATTGATTATATTTTCATAAACTGTTTAAATAAATAGAAAAATAGGGAATTCTGCATTGATTTCTATATTAGAAATACATTTTACAAGACCTACTTTAAGAAAGTTCACATCTACACTACTAGCTGTGAGACCTCGTCCCTAGAATGTCAGCTGTGGAGCCACATGATTTATCCATATTAGAACACTCTGGACAAGAACAGGCCATTCAGCCCAAAAAAGCTCGCCAGTCCTATCCATTTATTTCTTCCAAGAAAACATCAAGTCGAGTTTTGAAAGTCCCTAACGTCTTACTATCTACCACACTAGTTGGTAGCTTATTCTAAGTGTCTATCATTCTCTGTGTAAAGAAAAACTTCCTAATGTTTGTGTGAAATTTACTCTTAACAAGTTTCCAACTGTGTCCCCGTGTTCTTGATGAACTCACTTTAAAATAACAGTCTCAATCCACTGTACTAATTCCCTTAATAATTTTAAACACTTCAATCATGTCACCTCTTAATATTCTTTTGCTTAAACTGTATAGGCTCAGCTCTTTTAATCTTTCCTCATAATTCAACCCCTGTAGCCCTCGAATCAGCCTAGTCACTCTTCTCTGGACCTTTTCTAGTGCTGCTATGTCCTTTTTGTAGCCTGGAGACCAAAACTACACACAGTACTCAAGATGAGGCCTCACCAGTGCATTATAAAGGTTGAGCATAACCTCCTTGGACTTGTACTCCACACATCATGCTATATATCCTAACATTCTGTTAGCCTTCTTAATGGCTTCTGAACACTGTCAGGAAGTCGATAGCTTGGAGTCCACTATGACTCCTAAATCTTTCTCATAAGGTGTACTCTCGATTTTCCGACCGCCCATTGTGTATTCAAACCTAACATTTTTACTTCATATGTGTAATACTTTACATTTATTGACATTAAATTTCACCTGCCACACATCTGCCCAATTCTGTATGCTATCGAAGTCCTTCTGTAATGATATAACGGATTCCAAATGATCTGCTAATATACATATTTTGGTATCATCTGCAAACTTAACCAGCTTGTTACTTATATTCCTATCTAAATCATTTATATATATTAAAAAAAGCAGCGGCCCTAGCACTGACCCCTGTGGAACACCACTCTTAACATCGGCCCGTTCTGATGAGGTTCCTCACATCATCACCCTCTGCTTCCTGTGTCTGAGCCAATTCTACACCCATCTAAAAACATCACCCTGAACTCCCACTTTTAATTTGATGCCCAACCTCTCATGTGACACCTTATCAAATGCTTTCTGAAAGTCCAGATAAATAATATCATAAGCTCCACTTTGATTGTATCCTTTTGTTGCCTCCTCATAGAATACCAGCATGTTACTAAAACACGACCTCCCTCTTCTGAACCCATGCTGACTGTTCAGAATAACTCCTGTCCTTGCCATGTGTTTCTCAATCTTATCCTTAATAATTCCTTCCATTAATTTTCCTGTGATACATGTTAAGCTTACTGGCCTATAGTTGTTTGGATCTGCCCTGTCACCCATTTTATATAATGGGATGATATCTGCAATTTTCCAGTCCTTTGGAATCTCTCCAGTGCACAGTGACTTCCTAAAAATCTGTCAAGGGTTTATATATGTACTCACTAGCCTCCTTAAGAACACGAGGATAAATATTATCTGGTCCTGGTGATTTGTTTGATTTCATCTTATTTAATCTGAGCAGCACCCTCTACAATTTCCAAATTCCTCAGTACCCTCCTTAGTAGTTGCGTTTACTTCTGGGAGGTTGTCCACTTGCTGACTTGTAAACAGCTTAGAAAAATGTAAGTTTAGGGCATCCGCTATTTCACAGTCTGTGTCTTTTAATTCCCCTTTACTATTCCTGATGCACTTGACTGCCTCCTTGACTGTTCTTTTACTACTAAAATACTGAAAGAATCTCTAAGGGCTCATTTATACTTCATGCTCAGAACGCGTACGCGTCCGCATCATGGCTGCCACGCGTTCCCAGTGTTCATTTCACGCGTCCTCTGAGCAGGTCCTCAGAAATTAACGCGATGCGTGCGCGAGTTGCAGTACCAGCAAAAAGTCGGAACGTGACGTCAGAGTCTCTGTTTACTATCTACATGTGACAGCAAGCCACTATGGAGATCCTTTGGGGATCGATGTGTGCACTTTGCTGTTTGATGAATGGCTCAAATACAGCGCTATACATTATGTAGCCGATGTGAAGTTGCAAAAAAAAAAAAATAGACGGCACAAAAGATGGTATGTGAGACTTTTAAAATGTATCGTGTCATTTATATATGTCTTTTTCATTTTTTAATTTTTGCAACTTAACAACAGCAACATAAATGTATAGCATTATATTTGAGCCACTGAGAAAAAAATAAAAGACACGGTGAAAACGTGTACTTTGTGATTAAAGTGAAAATTTCAGCTTTAATCTCGAAATTTCCACTTTAACCTCGTAGTTTACTTTATCATTAAAGCAGACGGTCGCAAACGTCATCCCAGTTTTTAATCGCTACGAGCTTCTTGGACCTGACAGCAGGTAAAGTAAAACAATAAAAAATAGATGGCACAAAAGATGGTATGTGAGACTTTTAAAATGTATCGTGTCATTACGATCGGGAATATGCGACGCTTGAATATAAAAGTACCACGAATGCATCTGTATGTCGGCATTTTGCTTCAGCAGCGGAAAGCAGCAATAGATCGCCAAACAGAACAAATTAAATGTATGATATTCCAACTCTCTGCACATTTAGAATCTTTAGATTTATACTTGATATCACTTTCATGATGAAATGCATTAAAATGTGTATGTTACATTTTACATATAATTTCGTTTAAATAATGAATACTGTTAATAAATACACACATGGGGGAATAATTACACACATGGGGGTGTCACGGTGGCGGAGCGATAGCACTGCTGTCTCGCAGGGAGTTATTTTGCTGGTATTCCACACTGTGCTCGGTTTCCTTCCAAAGATATGCAGATTTGGGGATTTGGTGCCGCTAAAATGACGCTAGTGTATGTGTGTGCTTGTATTCACCTTGCGATGAGCTGAGGCCTCGTCAAGGGACTGTTTCTCACTCGTGCCCAATGCTTCCTGGAATGGACACATACATCCCTGGATTTATGGATTTAATCAATAAACATCCTTTTCAGAGATATTGCGGTAAGGTGTTATCGGAATTTAATAGGTGTTCTAGGCAATTCACAACACAGAGAAGCCGAACATGTTCTCACCACGATAATATCTCGCACTGCCACCTGGTGGATTCCTCCAGATTTACGTAAAGAACGCGCGCAAGTATAAACACTACAACGCTTGCGTAGCAGGAGCATCCGCTGCACCATGCGTCGTGTCGCGTGAAGTATAAATGAGCCCTTAGGGTCTTCTTTCGCTGTATCTGCTATATTCATCTCCAACTATCTTTTAGCCTCCCTGATATCCTTCTTAATGGTTGCCCTCATGTTCTCATATGCTCTACGATTCGCTTTGCAGTCATTAGTCTTATATGCCTTATAAAGCAGATTTTTCCTTTGCAACTTATTTTAAATCTTTATTAATCCACCGTGGAGTTTTTTTTGGGTTTCCAATTACTTCCAAATTTAGGTATATATCTGTCCTGCATTACATGTAAAACATTTTTAAACTTGTTCCACTGCTCCTCGACTGTCTCCACACTTAAAAACTTATCCCTGTGTACCCTACTTAGACATTGTCGCATCTGCTCAAACTTAGTCCAACCAAAGTTCAACTTAACAGTTTTAGTCTTTGCATCTGCAAAATACTGAGAACTGCATTACATTATGGTCACTTGACCCTAGAGGTTCAATCACCTCTACACCATCAATTCTATGCTGATCATTACAAAATACTAAATCCAGACAAGCTTCACCCCGTGTTGGTGCTTTAACATGCTGTGTTAAAAAACAGTCACTGATTACTTCTAACTCCTCCTGCTTTTGTGCTCCTCCACCTGCAAGGTTATCCCAGTTAATATTTGGATACTTAAAGTCCCCCATGACTATAATATCTCCCTGTAAGCTTGCTTTTTTGATATTACTAAAAAGATGTGTTGAAATTACTGTCTGAATTGGGTGGTCTATAGCACATTCCTAAAATAAGACCTGTTTCCCTAATATTCCCCTCCTTGAACCGCCACCTTATCGTGGTGGAGGAGTTTGCGTATCCCAATGATCCTAGAAGCTCTGTTGTCCGGGGCTTTATGCCCCTGGTAGGGCCACCCAAGGCAAACTGGTCCTAGCTGAGGGATGAGACAAAGAGCAGTTCAATAGACCTTCTATGATGAATAAAAAATTTGGATGGCATTTTCCCTTGCCCGGACACAGGTCACTGGGGCCCCCCTCTGAAGCCAGGCCTAAAGTTGGGGCTCGATGGCGAGCAACTGGTGGCCGGCCTGCACCCATGGGGCTCGGCCGGGCACAGCCTGAAGAGGCAACGTGGGTCCCCCTTCCCATGGGCTCACCATCTATGAGAGGTGCCAAGAAGGTCGGGTGCAGTGTGAGTTGGGTGGTGGCCGAAGGTGGGGACCTTGGCGGTCCAATCCTCGGCTACAGAAGCTGGCTCTTGGGACGTGGAATGTCACCTCTCTGAAGGGGAAGGAGCCTGAGCTAGTGTGCGAGGTTGAGAGGTTCCGGCTAGATATAGTCGGACTCACCTCAACGCACAGCTTGGACTCTGGAACCAATCTCCTTGAGAGGGGCTGGACTCTCTACCACTCTGGAGTTGCCACCGGTGAGAGGCGCTGAGCGGATGTGGCCATAATTATTGCCCCCCAACTTGGACCATGTACATTGGAGTTTACCCTGGTGGACGAGAGGGTAGCCTCCCTCCGCCCTGGGGTGGGGGGGATGGGTCCTGACTGTTGTTTGTGCGTATGCGCTTAACAGCAGTTTGGAGTACCCACCCTTTTTGGAGTCCCTGGAGGGGGTGCTAGAAGGCATACCTTCTGGGGACTCCCTTGTACTGCTGGGAGACTTCAATGCTCACGTGGGCAATGACAGCAAGACCTGGAAGGGTGTGATTAGGAGGAATGGCCTCCCCGATCTGAACCCGATTGGTGTTTTGTTATTGGACTTCTGTGCTTGTCACGGATTGTCCATAACGAACACCATGTTCAAGCATAGGGGTGTTCATATGTGCACTTGACACCCTAGGCCTAAATTCGATGATCGACTTTGTGGTCGTGTCATCGAACTTGCGGCCACATGTCATGGACACTCAGGTGAAGAGAGGGGCGGAGCTGTCAACTGATCACCACCTGGTGGTGAGTTGGCTTCAATGGTGGGGGAGGATGCCGGTCAGGCCCGGTAGGCCCAAACATGTTGTGAGGGTCTGCTGGGAACATCTGGCAGAGTCCCCTGTCAGAAGTAGCTTCAACTCCCACCTCCGGCAGAACTTCGACCATGTCCCGAGGGAGTTGGGGGACACTGAGTTAAATGGTCCATGTTCAGTGCCTCTATCGTTGAGGCACCTGATTAGAGCTGTGGCCATAAGGTGGTCGGTGCCTGTCGTGGCGGCCATCCCCGAACCCGTTGGTGGACACTGGCGGTGAGGGATGCCGTCAAGCTGAAGGAGTCTTACCGGACCCTTTTGTCCTGCGGGACTCTGAAGGCAGCTAATATGTACCGACAGGCCAAGCGGAACACGGCTTTGGTGGTTGCTGAGGCAAAAACTCGGGAATGGGAGGAGTTTGGGGAGGCCATGGAGAACGACTTTCGGATGGCTTTGAGGAGATTCTGGTCCACCATCTGGCGTCTCAGGATGGGAAAGCAGTACAGTGTCAACACCGTATATGGTGGGGATGGAGCACTGCTGACCTCGACTTGGAACGTTGTGGGTCGGTGGGGGGGAGTACTTTGAAGACTTCCTCGATCCCACTAACATGCCTTTCGAAGAGGAAGCAGAGCCTGGGGACTCGGAGGTGGGCTCCCCATCTCTGGGGTTGAGGTCACCGAGGTGGTCAAAAAACTCCTTGGTGGCAGGGCCCCAGGGGTGGATGAGATATGCCCCAGAGTTCCTCAAGTCTCTGGATGTTGTAGGACTGTCTAGGATGACACGTCTCTGCAACATCGTACAGACATTGGAGACAGTGCCTCTAGATTGGCAGACAGGGGTGGTGGTCCCCCTCTTTAAAAAGAGGGACCGGAGGGTGTGTTCCAACTACAGAGGGATCACACTCCTCAGCCTCCCTGGAAAAGTCTATTCGGGGGTTCTGGAGAGGAGGGTCCGTCGGATAGTCGAACCTCGGATTCAGGAGGAACAGTGTGAATTTTGTCCTGGCCGCGGAACAGTGGACCAGCTCTACACCCTTAGCAGAATCCTGGAGGGTGCATGGGAGTTTGCCCAACCAGTCTACATGTGTTTTGTGGACTTGGAAAAGGCGTTCGACTGTGTCCCTCGGGGAATCCTGTGGGGGTGCTCCGGGAGTATGGGGGTACCGGACCCCCTGATAAGGGCTGTTTGGTCCCTGTACAACCGGTGTCAGAGCTTGGTCCGCACTGCCGGCAGTAAGTCGAGCCCGTTTACAGTGAGAGTTGGACTTCGCCAGGGCTGCCCTTTGTCACCAATTCTGTTCATAACTTTTATGGACAGAATTTCTAGGCGCAGCCAGGGTGTTGAGGGGGTGGACTCAGGATCGAGTCACTGCTTTTTGCAGATGATGCTGTGATCTTCAGCTCTCTCTGAATCGGTTCGCAGCTGAGTGTGAAGCGGCTGGGATGGGAATCAAAACCTCAAAATCCAAGACCATGGTCCTCAGCCGGAAAAGGGTGGAGTGCCCTCTCAGGGTTGGGAGAGAGATCTTGCCCCAAGCAGAGGAGTTCAAGTGTCTCGGGGTCTTGTTCACGAGTGAGGGAAGAATGGAGTGTGAGATTGACAGACGGATCGGTGCGGCATCCACAATGATGCGGGCTCTGCATCGGTCTGTCGTGGTGAAAAAGGAGCTGAGCCGTAAGGCAAAGTTCTCAATTTACCAGTCGATCTATGTTCCTACTCTCACCTATGGTCATGAGCTATGGGTAGTGACCGAAAGAACGAGATCACGAATACAAGCGGCTGAAATGAGTTTCCTCCGCAGGGTGCCTGGGCTTTCCCTTAAAGATAGGGTGAGAAGTTCAGTCATCTGGGAGAGACTCAAGAGTAGAGCCGCTGCTCCTCCTTATCGAGAGGAGTTAGATGAGGTGGCTTGGGCATCTGACCAGAATGCCTCCTGGACGCTTCCCTGGTGAGGTGTTCCGGGCACATCCAACCAGGAGGAGGCCCCAGGGAAGACCCAGGACATGCTGGAGGGACTATGTCTCCCAGCTGGCCTGGGAACGCCTCGAGATTCTCCCAGAAGAGCTAGAAGAAGTGGCCGGGGAGAGGAAAGTCTGGGCCTCTCTGCTCAAGCTGCTGCCCCCACGACCCAACCTCGGATAAGCAGAAGAGGATTGATGGATGGATTCCCTAATATTTTCCAGACGAAGCCACATGTCCTCACTAAGATGGGGCTCATCATCCAACTGAAGAGGTCTTACATTTAAACCTGTTTGGCATAAACAGCCACCCCACCTCCTTTTCTGTTCTGTCTACCCTTCCTAAAAAATGTGTATCCCTCTATGTTACACTCATCCCCATCTTTGTTATTTAGCCAGGTTTCCGTTATTGCTATAATATCATAATCATGCTCTGCTACATACAAGTCAAACTCACTTACCTTATTTATGATACTTCTAGCATTAAGGCAAACTATTTTCAATGTGTTCTACACTTAAATGTTTGCTTAGAATTTACATTACTATGCATTTTTATTTCTACACCATTGTTTGTTCTTCCATGTACAGATCTAAACCTGGCCTGTCCTAATGATGTTGACAGACAGCTTTGTTTGAAATATGTACATGTATATTTGGTTCAAAAATAAGGAAATTATAATTTATTTTTCAAAACAGAAAAATGTGAAAGTAGAAAATATATGCAATTGAAATGTACAGTGGTTTCCAAAATAGATAGTACAGTATTCTCTAAAATGAACTGTGCAAACTGCTAATTTTCACATGTGCACTATTTTTTATAATTTGTATTTTTTTCTCTCCTAGTTGCTAAAACCCATATACGTGAAAATGACAACCTTTACCCCTGACATTTAACATTTAATTGTTAAAGTGATTAGCAGACTGAAAATTCACGATTTGGTCTTCTCTGCACCATTAGACACACCCTTTTTTTAACCTCTTGAAGCTATTTGATATATGACTCTAGGCAGATGGCACTTTCACTACATGCCACCAAATGCTGTTGAACTATATACCCTGTATGTGTGACAATACTACTACTAAATATCTAAAAGAGACTAACAGCAAACAGTTTACAGCTTCAAAAAGGGGGGCTAAGTATGTCAACTGCTTTTAACTAATCAGGAAAAAGTAATGCTAATGGAATTTTAGGCATCATTACAAGTGATATTTATATGCCCTGTTTTTAAGGGTTACTAGAAGTAGTAGTAGTAGTAGTACTGACATGCATACAGAGTACAGTGATGTACTTGATTCTTTCACCAACAATCAATAAGCTTCAACTCTCCAGCACCATGATAAACAGTACATTGTATCTAATAGGAAAACCAAGATACTTGACATACTCTTTTTTTCAAGTTCAGTTATGCTTCCAATTAAATAAAAACTGAAGTTCTACAAAGTGAAAAAGGAAACCTGGCTCATACATGGTTGATGAGATTATACATTTATACTATCATTTATATTATTACTACTACTATTATTATCATTCATTCATTTTCAAAGCAGTTCATAGATCTATGTTATTTTCCTAGTGACACAGGCACAATTCAGGACCCAACACTGGATGGAATGTTAGTCAATTTCAAGGCACAGATCTATGCACATGCACACTTTCCCATGCTGGATCAAGCTGTACTCACCAAGTAATCTTAAACACACCTCTGTGGGATGAAAACCAAATTATCAAGAAGTCGTCCCCACACACACACAAAGGGAACATGCAAACTCCACCACAACAATGATTGGACTAGCACAAAACTCAGGAACTGTGAAGAAACACTTCTAACTACATACGGCATATGGACGTGTAACTGCAGCACTACAGTATCTCTCAGAAACAACAACTTTAAAACAGTCTCAGGAAACTCTGGCATCATGGGAAATTAATTATTCTTGCCATCAGAATTAATTAGTGAAGAGAGAGGTGTGGCTGCCATTGCAATATGTATTTATAGAAAACGATTGACACAGTGGCACGCAAATGTTTGGGCAACCTCAATAAGTCTTCTACTGTGAATAGTTAGTGAGCTCAACTCATGAACTGATCACCATAAAGCTAAAGATGACACATTTCAGTATTTTATGCAAGATTTGTGTATTGTTTTTGTTCCATACAATTATACAGTGAAAAAAAAGGAATGGAGTACCCCAAGATATTCGAGATCTCAGATAACGTTTACAGAGGTCTCAGGCATTAATAAGCTTGTTAAGGCTATGACTCATTAACAGCCATTTTTAGGAAACCTCAGGTGATGCAAATTGAAAAGCTGTATACATTCTATGACTCCTCAAACCTTCTCCAAACAATCGGCATCCATGGGCTTATCTAAGCAGCTGCCTACCACTCTGAAAAATAAAATAACTGATGTTCACTAAGCAGGAGAAGGCTACAAGAAGATGGCAAAGTGTTTTCAGGTAGCTGTTTTCACAGTTTGTAATGTTATTAAGAAATGGCAGTTATCAGGAACAGAGGAGGTCAAGCTGATGTCTGGAAGACCAAGAGAACTTTCTGAGAGAACCGCTTGTTGGATTGATAGAAAAGCCAATAAAAAAAACCCATCTGACTTCAAAAGACGTTCAGGAAGATTTAGCAGACTCTGGAGTGGTGGTGCACTGCTCTACTGTGCAGTGATACCTGAACAAATACTTTATGACCTTCATGGTACTGTCAGCAGAAGAAAAGTTCCTGCATCCTAGCCACAAAATTCAGCACCTGAACATCTAAACAAGCCTGGTTCATTTTTGGAACAATTCCTTGGACTGATGAAGTCAAAATAGAACTTTTTGGCCACAATTTGCAAAGGTATGTTTGAACAAAGAAAGGTGTTGAATTCCAGGAAAAGAACACATCTCCAACTATTAAGCATAAGGGTGGATCAATCATGCTTTGGCTTGTGTTGCTGCCAGTGACACAGGGAACATGTTGTTAGTAGATGGAAAAATTGATTCAAATAAATACCAGCAAATTCTGGAAGCAAATATTACACTATTTGCAAAAAAGTTGAAGTTAAAAAGAGGATGGGTCCTACAACAACAAGATAATGATCTGAAACGCACCTCAAAATCTATAATGGAATGGAGGCACAAGCTGATGGTTTTGCCAAGGTCCTTGCAGTCCTCTGACCTTAAACATTACCGAAAATCTGGGAATAGATCTCAAAAGAGCAGTGTATGCAAGAAAGACCAAGAATCTTGCAGAATTAGAAGTCTTTTGCAAAGATGAATGGGCAAAAAAAACCCCAAGTAAGAACTGAAAGACTATTAGCTGGCTACAAAATGTGTTTACAAGCTGTGATACTTGCCACAGTTGGTTTTACTAAGTACTGACAATGTTGGGCTCCCAAACTTTTGCTTCAGGCCCTTTTCATTGTTTTGGTATTTTGTACCTATGAATTATCAAAATAAAAATGTAATCTTGCTTAAAATATTAAAGAAATGTATCATCTTTATGCCTTTTGGCTATCTGTTAATTTTCTGCTCACTTAACTTTTTATAGTAACAGATATTTTAATCAAGGGGGCTCAAACATTTGCATGCCACTGCATAAAGATGTAAATATGGCCATTTCTAACACAACTTTAAAATTATTGGAAAGAGCGGATATCTTTTACTAAATATTAATTTTTATTAGAAGATAAGTATACTGCTTTTTTCATGTACGCCTGAAACATCTACTTCTAGTTTAATGACACTGTTTAAGTGCCTTTTAAAATAAACACAGTCAAGATTCCTACAGAAGGATTTCTGAGGTATTTATAAAAGCCCATTCCACTGGGTCTGAAATATCCTGCCTCTATTTTAAGCTCAGACTTGGCTTAACTGAAAGTACATGTGAAGGTATTCCTGACCCTTGCAGGATATGCTCTGACACTTTTACATGCACCGGTATTGTGGCAAGTGCAGGTTGTGCTTCTTGCTAATGTGTTGGAATTAAAAGGATTTAAGTGAAAAACTTTAGTTAGTTTAGTTATAATCCTTTTACTTTAAATAATACAACAAGTCATTACATCACTGTTATAATAAACAATACTAAGTATATTATCCCACCACCATCTTTATATATTCCCAGGAATTTCCCTGGCCTCCTTTCTACACTAAAAAAACATATTTGGAAACATAGAACAGAAGAGAAAGGCCTAAGAACTAAAACTGCTCTAGTGATTCATAAAGAAGAGCTGTATCAAAACCAGGCTTTACAATAATTTGAAAAATGGCTGTGCTAATTAAAGTAGATTTTTTTTCCCCCAACAGATAATACAACATACCACTAAATGTACAATTTTTAGTCCCTATGATGGCAAGGCATTTTTAAAAAGGCAAAATGATAAATATGTTTGAATAAAAGTTAAAAGTATGAAATAACAGTACGTCTCTCAATTAACAACTTACAAAGTCTGCTGCAATAATAAGTAATTGTCCATGTTACATGAAAGTTTAATGTCCCCAGGCAAGACTGCTTGCAATTTTCTAGGCTCTGTTACCTTATCATGCTTCACATTGGCCAGTATTTACTTAGGTCAGGCAAAAACCTCATGGTATCTGATAGAATAAAAAAAAAAAAAACAGCAAACAAGCTATAGCAGCAAATCAAGGTTCACCACTTTACACAAGCAGTCTACCGCATGTAAACTGTTTTGTGGAAATAATTTTGTCCTTGCTCATTCTTTATGTTAAGAGTATGTTGTTAACATAAAATAGCTGAGATGACAGCTGCGTTAAATGCTGAGACTGTTCCATAAATAGTTTGATTCAAAGCTCCAGAAAAGCAAGCCAATCCCTCTAAATCCAACTTATTTAGAGAATGCCCAAAATGCCATCAGTACGAGGAATGGGAAATCAGACACACCTTTAAATACTTTCTTGTGGAGTGGCATTTGGCAAGAATACAGCTAAAGTAAAAGGCTACTGCTGCCTGCCAAAAACCCAAAAGAGACTAAAGTCCTTTTAATTAAACTGACAGAATTTGGATTTGAAGCAGGCAGAGTGCTATTTGAAAAGGCAGAGAAAATACAAATGGAATCATTTGGTTTAACACATGTTAAGGGATTTGTTGAATTGACTTAAAAAACGAAACTGGTAAACTTCCTCATAAAAATTTCATTGTCTTGATACAAGTTATTTCATAATATGTAATAAAAAATTATTGATCCAGTTTTTGTCTATCAATATAACCCTTAGATATAAATTTCTATTTGAATGTAAAATGTCTCATTTCGTATCCAATTGGTCAGTAACTTTTCACCCCAGTTACATTTTGGCATGTAACCAGCCGTGTTAATGTTACAGGGTGAAATAAAATAACATACCTAGCGCACTACTCTTGTACGCTTACTTTAAGTTTTAGCCAATCGTTCAGCCATAAACACTTGCAAAGTAAACCATTTTAAAAGGCATAAATTCTTTATTCCCAAGTTTCTTCTTAATTTATTATGTGTTTACACACAACTTTAGCAACCTTTTACATTTTTAGAATCTCATACTATCCATTACAACAAGAGTGTTTGTTTATTCAACTAGAAAATAGTCTTCATTAGATTTTGTTTATCTGTTTAAAATAAAGAAACAGTTTGCATATAATGTCATAAGGATAACTGAACACTAAATGAAACAAAAAACAACACAACATCTTTTTGCTGTGTGAAATTTAGGGCAAAAATGATTACCTAATAAAACAATTATCCATGCCAAGATTATAATTGTGACAGTCATTATGATTTGCTATTATTACGCTTTCCCATTCTCGCTTGTGTGGACCCCACATTTGCATTGAGCAAACTGTGCTTCCAAACCTTGGAACAAGACTTCAGAACGAGTAAGATATAATGGCATAACTAGTGACAGACTCCCCAATCAATCCATTCTATAATTCATCCTCAATCACACCTGCTCTAGAGTACATTACAGAAAGAGGCAAGGAGGAGGATGGCCAGTCAAACGTCTTTCTCTACACTAGTACCAAATGGTCTCATCTAATCATGCTTTTCCTCAAGTTGCAATGTTGCAAGGTTTGAATAAGGAAATATGTAGAACTTTATGTATACTATTCAGTTAACGTCAAATGTAGTGAAGTAGTTAACCCTGTTTGCAGAATCCTGTGTTTGAATCACACTCCTGGTCATTATCTCTATGAAGTTTGTACATAATTCACCATGCCTATATAGTGTCACACACGTGCGCATGGGAGGCAGCTAAAGGGCTTGAGTAAGGGAAGTTTCGAGGCATAACAGGATGTGGCAGAGTGCACTGACTCTATTTCTTCCTTTCCTGTAGACCATTCAAGGGAGAATCCACCTGGCTCTCTTGACGTCACTTCCGGGACCGAGCGTATGGAAGGAGACCTCGCCGGCCCCTGTGATGTCACGTCCAGGCTCGAACCAATGGCAGAAGACCTTCATGAGCCTGACCCCTATTTTCTCACTTCCTGTCTTCCCCTTTAAAATCCTGCACCTTTTCCCTATTCCCGCAGTTCTTTTTTGGACTTGGTTTTATAGACAGCAGTGCTGTATATACTTGCTCAACTTTGCAGCCAGGAAATCAATTATACGAATGGCTGCCCCAAACCTTTCCATGACTCTGAGTCGAGTTTCTGACAATAGTTTTTGTCTGAGTGCTTAGGTCTTCGTCCCACAAGCCAAAGTACTGAGTGCTGTATTAATCTGTGACTCTAAATTGGCCCGGAGTACGTGCAGGAGTGTATGCGACTGTCCAATTGTGGACTGGTATTCCATCCAGGCAAGATTCTAGGTTTGTGTCACAGAAATCCAGAAAACTCACAGACCCACGGATTACTCAGGCCTCAGAATGTTAAAATGATATGAAATCCTATGCATAAAAATGTTTGTGAAAAGACTACATGAACAAACATTATAAACAACTGCTTATGAATATTATGGTCTTTTATTTGGAAATATTTATAGCACTTGCAGCTTATCTGCTAAAAATGGTAATTAAAAACAAACTGAATAGTGGAAATATTAATACCGGCTATATTTTCCAATCAGTCTATTATTCCAGAACACTATATCATTGTGGATGAAATTCCACAGGCAGTAAATTTAAAGATAACAACTCAACAATGATTTCATTGTCAGAGAAACTTTTATGTTCTGTTCTTTCATCTGAATAATTTCTTTTTCCATGTGACCTCTATACGTACTGGAACAACAAAAGATAAGAAATTAAATAACAATGTAGATCAAAAAGGGGTAAACTAAACTAATAGCTTTAACAATTTTACAATGCAGTTCCAAAGGTCACAGAAGGACGAAGCATACAGGTGAGTAAATTATGGACCAATTTTCATTTAGACTCCAAGAGAAACATCAAGCACACATCATCATGTCTTTGTCCCATTTTATGTAAATTCTACACATAATGGGCTGAATGGGAGTGCACATTTAATTATGTATTTCAAGTACCGTGAAAAGAGCCCTTCAAGTGGGTGTTCCCAAAGAGCACAGAGCATCCACTACACCATTAAGCATAAGCGAGTGTATTTTTACAGTATAAGTATGCAGTTCATTCCAGCATGCTCCATGCTGTTCAAATGAGAAGAAAAAGCAACCTTCCAGTGACCTTGTCAGAAAACAAATATACTGAAGTATATTTGTGTTATATTTCTTATAACATAAACGGAAGTCCATTTACGAATGATTGAAAAGAAGGAAAATTATAGTTTTAGACTGGTGTAGTCAAAGTTCATACCTAAACACAACGCAGAAGTTGTGGTAGAACCTTAAAAGAACTTGAAACCCTACCAATGCCTATAGATTAATGCAGTTGTGGAAGGAAGAATGGGTTAAATTTCTTCCAAAGTGATATGAAAGTCTGATATTGAATTATAGGAAGCATTAGTTTGCAGTGACTACAGCAAATGGTAGCACAATCGATTATGAAGTATAAAGTGACAATGACTTTTTTTAAAACAATAACAATTGGTGCTGGATAATTCTGCTTAAATATAGAAGTACCACAATTCAAACGTTTATTCTACAAAAATGCTACAAGATAAAATAAATTTCATTACAATACAAGAAAGGGTATACAAAATATATTTTTTTTACTGTGTTTTAAAAATGATGTTTAAAGGTGATCGCCATCATTTGTGATATACTCATCGAGATGATTTCTAAATGCTCGCATGACTTGTTCGGCCATTTCAAGGGGAACAGCAGTGATTTTGTGATGAACAGCATCCTTGAAGGCTTCAAGGTTTTGAGGTCGGTGTGTGTATATATACCTTTGACTTGAGATAGCCCCAAAAGAAGTTGTCGCATGGAGCAAGATTAGGCGAATGTGAAGACCACTGACATCGCCACATGGGGAGATCAGCTTTCACTGAAACATCTCCCGCAAAACTTGCATGGAACTCTGCGCCATATGAGCTGTTGCCCCATCGTGTTGAAAACGGGCATCCACCACACCCATTTCTTCCAGTGGGAGCCACAAAAAGATCTCTACAATTTCAATGTAACATTCTGAAGTGACGGTGAACGTTGTCCCCCAACCTATCCCCCAAAAAGTAAGGGCCTACAATGCCAAATTATATAACGGCGCACAAAAATATATAATGCTCACTGTGCCGGGGTCTCTGATGAAGTTTGTGAGGGTTGGTTTTAGCCCAATAGCAAATGTTTTGCTTATTTATGCAACCATTTAAATGGAAATGTGTCTTGCCACCAAGGTTATTATAGTTTTGCCTTTTTATGTTAGTTTTTATTTCTATATTTTTTCTGACCTTACTTGGAAATTCAGTTTAGTTTTAGTTTTCCTTCATCATGTATTTTTAGTTTTAGTTTAGTTTTTATTTCACAAAGACATTTCTATTTTATTTTTATATATATTAGTTTCAGTTTTAGTTTTAGTAATTATGGCATGGAGCGCCTACGGAGTTAGATTTGTGTCACAATCAGACAAAACTGTACACTTAACAGATTTGGATATGAGTTTAATGTTAGTGGAAGCTTACTATACTGCCTGGTTTATTATCTGGTTTTATTTTTGTCTGATAAAACAAGCATAATCAAAACTAGACACTGAATATGAACAATTTTAGACAGTTTTATAATTTTTAAAATATTTTCTCATGAAAATCACATGGGCTTAGGAAGAACAGGGCTCTTAGACTTGAATCAGTGTGCAGACCCCACCTAGCTATATTGAGGGAAACAAAGAACAATAATCATGTAGTTTCAAGGTTAAGTGTGGTGAGTCTTGAATAGCCCACCATAAGAACAGTAAACCCATAATGAGCAGGGCAAGAGCAGGTAATAAGAGTACGGACAGGCACAAAACAACAGAGACAGCATCTGAGATTAGGAACAATATATACATTATCTAAACCTGTTTATCCAGAGGGATTTCAGAAAACCTGGAGCCTACCGCGGCAGGTTTGGATGCAAGGCAGGAAAAATCCCTGGTATGCAATATATATGATAAGGCTAATGTTAAAAACAAAAAGAATATGATATTTCAACTATCTATTTTGGGAGAGAGAGAAAAACATTGAAAAAGGGAGACAAATATTTTAAAATATTCTGGTAATGGATTACTTTCACAATATTAGGGATTTTGAGTTGTGAATATGAACTAAAAAAGATAAATTAATAAATATGGAATAAATACAAAAACCCACTAGTAGTTTTTCATTACTTGTCAGACTCCCTACCTTTGTTTGTATCGCTTCGTTGTTAAACAATGTTTTTAAAGCAAAAGTGATTGGTCAGTAACAATATGCTGATCTTGTATGAAGACCTAGTCAGTCTCTCGATCGGCGCCGTTTTATTTTTAAAATCCGGGAGTGGTCTCCCCTCGATTTTCTTGTATACTCAGATATGGGGATGGATATTTGAGGAGTAAACTGCAAGACAATGATTATATTTTAATATTATGTACATTACCATCAACAACAAATCAAATTAATAATATATTATACAATTATTAAAAAAGTAAAGTTGAATAAATCGGACTCTGCAGCTGTATAAATAAAAAAAAATTGAGTATGTGTTCAGATAAAGTACCACTTCTGGGTGATGGATTTGGCCCAAAAGTTAATACAGATCTACAATTGTGGTGTAACAACCACATGCCGAATTTCATCCTTTTTTGAAGAACATATAATAAGTGTATTAATTATTAACAGTAATACATTTCCATAAGAGAATTTGAATGATATATAAGAAGTGTATAAATTATTAAACAGTAAAACATTAACATTTAAGAAGTAAAGATACATTGAGTACTACATTGAGTACACGTTTTTGAGATAACGTGTTTACACACGCACAGAGACGCGCACACACGCAATTCCAAAAAACAGTATCGTTGGACACTTGTTAGTCTATAACGTCAAGATTCATCAAAATATCAAGGTCGAATTTTTTCATGATTACTATACTTTCTGTATACTTCGTATATGAGAAAGTAAAAACGATTTCTCCTGTGCTAAGTGGCAGGTAAATTGCTGTCAACAAATAGCAGACACCTGAGAAATAAACTGAAACGTTACTCACTTGTGATTTTTCTATGGTAAACGTTTTATTGACCAGCACATTCTGATTTCAGCCATTTGAATTACATCTTGATACACAAAAAGCACAAAGAAAGGCTGCACGCAAATCGCTTTCTATTTCACATGCTTTATGCACCCGCACTCAGCTTGCTCTGTCACCGCAAATGCTGTGTGAACTGTCGCCCTCCTTCACCAGCTGCCGTTCACTGGATGAATATATGCGGGCGGCTCGTGGTGGATGACTTTCTGTTTTAGAGTTTAAACTTACAAGGGTTAAAGACTAACGGCAAGAATATTCATTCAAAAACGAAAACTACAAATATTTTAGTAAATTATTATTTTATTTCAGTTAGTTTTTCCAGCTACTTTAATAGTTTCGTTTAGTTTTAGTTTTTCATTTCGGTTTTGTTAATTATTTTATTTCAGTTTACGAAAATGTTTTTTTAATAATAGTTTCAGTTTTGATTTTAGTTTTCGTTAACTATAATAACCTTGCTTGCCACTGCACATGACGACTCTTTACGGCTCTCCCAGTCTCTCTCAGTGAGTTCCTACACTACCATCATTTTATATGAACTGAAATTAAGGTCCTCATGCAAAATCCTCTTCAAAGAGTTGTTGGAAATGCCTAAGGCAGAAACATGTTTGTGCGCTGAACGTCTAGGAGACTGCAAAATCGATGCCCTTTCACCTTGGATATTTTCAGGCATTCGTACAATCCAAGGACAGCCTGGAGATTTTCTGTTCAATGCTGTACCAGTCTGTCTAAATTTAGCTACCCTGTGAAGAACTGTTTTCCGATTTGGGACGTCGCTGTTAACTGAGTGCGTTCGAAAGGTGCATAGTGTAGTGAAGATGGATCAATTGTTTTTGAAGATTGCTTCAACAGTGAAAGCACGGTGTGCACTGGACCAAGGCATGTTGCTGACTGAAAACAACAAGGGATCACCTATCAAAGGACCCCCACCCCAACCCACTTGGCTGCCTCTAACTCGTGCAACGACCTTGAGAAATGTGGTACTTCATTTTGGCTCACCCTGAATTACAAAATTACAATTTGTTTACCTGGATGTCCTTTATTTAATACAGTATGCGATTGTGACTGAAGGCTAGAAAACGTCTAATGTCACAAAATGCAAAAATAGAGCAAATCCAGAAGTAGCCGGACACCTCAGGCTATGGCTGAAGATACTAAGTGAAGCTACATTGAGGAACAAAATATTGTTTCTCTCTCTCAAATTACATTACATTCTCTGTAGATGTTTCATTGCAAAAAGTAGTCACAATGAAAGGAAAGATCATACAGAGTATAAAGATTGTGGGAAATACAGGCCATGCTAACAGAGTCAATGAGTTATACACAAGTGACAACTCACAAGAAAACAGCTAATTTTGCTTTTTAAAAAAAACTGAAATGTGGTTATATAAGAGTGCATCTTTTTCTACTTGGTTAATGAGCTCAGATGTTGAATGTAAAGCCATGGCACTTGAAACTTTAAAGAGCTCTCCTATCAACTGCTTTTGGGTATAGAAAAAAATGATTATTAAACAAGTAAATGTAGGCATTAATATTTTATTTTCTCTGAAATTTAAATATATACTACTTTGTCAAAAATATCTCTCTAACTCCTAGGCGATTACATAACTGTGATATAATAAATGTAAAGATCAACTATACAATTAATCTTAACAGTAATTATTAAAGAATCTCATTAAAAATATTAAATATCAAAGTGTCACTCTTCATGTAAATGTTTGGTAAACTAAACATTTAATGGTAAGGTGGCTGGCACAGAATGATAGATTAACAAAAGAACCACAAAGGCGATTTTAAGTTAAAGAGATTTTTTTTCCATTAATTTCTTGCCAGTTTCTCATGCTTACAAAAACAGGTCTGCTGCTATTTTAAAAAAACATCTTTGACTAAATATATAATTTATTATGTAATATGTTCCATTTGTACACATCTTGCAGACTAAATGTGCTTAATGTGATTATTTTAAGTCACAGATGCAAGGTCAAAAATACAACTTTGTATATGCCTATTACTTGGGAAACTGAGTCAGAAAGGGTAATTGCAAATTAAAGCTAGATACTGCTCTTAAAATGACATTGTATCCTCATTTAGTGAAATGTTTTAACTCAGCCATATGAGAAGAACAGAAAGGTGACAGATGTATTGATTACAGACTAAGCCTGATACCGTATTAATGGGGTAAAAAAGAAATCCACTGAATGGCTGTCAAGCCTTTATAAACATGAGCAGACAATGTAATTATCACAACTGTTTACCTTTTCTCAATTGCTTGTGAATGGAAGTGGCCACATATTTTACATTCTCTGCTGGGCATTAACACCTCATTGTGAGATATTGTCATCATTTTCAGACTGAAGGCCTCTAGTGTTATAGGTAGAGATTTTAAATTTTGCATAACCCCATTAAAGGTTAAACTTTCTTTTATCTTGTAAATAAACCACATCAGTCAAACACTATGCCAGCTTACCAAAATAAGACTAATTACATTGGATAAAATAGAAATTTACTGCGTCATAAAATGACTAATACATTTTTAACATTTGCAATTCTACTGACAAATAATAAAAAGTGAAAATTAGAATGGTGTCCTTCAGGAATTTCACTAGAAATGAGCACATCTCTTAAATCCTTCAAATTTCACACCTAAAACTATTTAGAATATGAAATGATATGGACAGAAAGATAAAGCTGCATTGTAAGATGATTTTAAGGTGGGGGTGCTGGCAGTACAAAATAAAGTTGTGACATCATTACATGTAATTAAAAGCAAGAATGTGTTTTAGAAATACAGATAAACATGATTTACATTATCACACACCAGCACACAAATCATGTGTATATAGCTGGCCTACAGGTTATATTCTAGTAAAGTTGTTGGAGACTGGGAATTCACTAAAAAGCATAAATTAATGACTGCAAGATTATGCAAAAAGGAACAGTTTATTACAAAAAAATAAAATAAAATTTGAGAACATTAGTACCAAAACAAATGTGTCACAGCTGACATACAGAGGTACAGTTTGTATTGGCTACAACTTAACAGCATATCAGAATAAAAAAGGTTTTAAAACATTACTCTTAACGTTCCCTGGGATTATAATGGAAAACTATTCTGCACAGTGGCAAAAAATGAAATGAAACTGATGTCTAATTGAAATGGCTACTCACAACCAAAGAATTCTCAAACATTGTCCATTTGCCTGAAGTTCATGATGAGTGGTCACCCACTCTTGTCTGTAATTAGGACTAAATGAGTTTGATTGGTGGTGAATCCATTCTTTTCTAGGTAAATATTGTTGTCTTTTTATGAGTAATGTAAATTATGTCCAGGGTAAATTCTTGCCGTGCCCCAGATAATATTGGGGCAGGCCAATGCTCCCACGGCAGTACAGTGGATTAGGCATCTTTGGTAATGGATAGATGAATATATAACAATTTTTGTCAAATAATCATCTTGCTAGTAGCAGTTTCTGAATATGTAGTACATGAAGAGGCCACTCTGCTTTTGCACACTAATGTCAATAGATTGTTGCAATTGCCTAGTATTCAAATGTATATATTCTTTCAGCAAATGAACAAAAAAAAAAAAAAAAGAACTCTTATCAGTACCTGCTTATCAGTACCAACTGGCTGTAATATTTTGTAATATTAAATCTTTTTTTTTTTAATCATTTCAGCTGTCTTTATAAAATCAAATGCTTTGAGTGATGTGGCCTCCAGCAAGAGTGCCGTAGAATCCCCAGCATTTTCCTTCCCATGCCTATGTAAAGAACCAGTTATCGGAGATGTCATGTTTTCACTGCTTTTAATATGCAGTTAGTTATATAGCAATAAAACATGCATAGAGGCACTGTGTCATGCTAACCATCCTCCAAGCAAATGTACCCTTTTACAGGGTCACATGGACCTAAAGCCTGTCCCAGCAATACTGGAGAATAGGCAAAATGTCAGTCCTTCTCAAGGTACACGTGCAAACATCTGCAATTCAGGCCAATATACAAATCACTATTCAACCCAGCATAAACATCTTTGTGATATGGGAGGAAATTAAAGTACTTGTAGAAAACAAACACAGCCACAGGGAGAGCAAGAAATTTCACAAAGGTAGTGACCTAAGTGGAGAATCAAACCCTGTTAGCCAGATATGTGAGGCAGCAGCCATAATCCACATGCCTTTAGGCTATTCAAGACATGCATTCTTAAAATACAATTTAGGAATTTTTCCTACTTTAAATTTGGTAAAACCACATTGATTGATTTGATTATTGCTAGCCTGACATTGATTATGGTAAACAAGAAATCAATGATGTTGATTTTCTAGTGTTCAATTTTTTCTTGAGGTATAGCTTTTTCTAGAAAAATATATAAAATTTATAAACATCTCCACAGTCTTAAAATAAAATTTCAATTACCCTAAAGATGTTTAAAAGAAAAACACCACATCATACATTTATTTACAGAGCGCCCCAATACCATACAAATTCTTCATTTTTAGTTATATCACAGATTTGCATTGAATAATTTGCATTTTTTAATTAAATCAAAGAAAGACCTGGCCAATTGTATCCCCAGCAGGACGTAAAAAAATGTTACTGGTAATTAGGTCATAATTTAAACATCGATGCATACCTCAAGTATATAAACAAACTGATGGAATTTGATGTTTCTGCTTGCTTTAATCTCAATGATATACAGTGTCCTACAGTAAGACTTTTAACTAAAACATTTATTAAAATTAAGTAAATTTCAGATGATAATTTAATCTTTACTCAGATGGCACGGGATAAAATAATGCAGGCTTAAAATGCACTTACAGCCGCAGATTTCAAAATCTGCTATTTTTAATATTGGCTCATTTCACAAACATCTACTTGCACCCTTACTCTCCTTTGATTTTAACCGGTCTGTTACCCTTGTATAACTATTGTTTAAATTGCTCTGTGATGAAGAATCAACATAAAAAAACCCTGTGTGAATTAAAAATGAAGCCGCAGCAGCTATATTTGGAAAGATTATATGGTGGCTATGGTTAAACTTTGAAGACTTACTTAAATCCAGCCCATAATGTTCAGTTAAATTTAAAGACTTGCCTGACTTATGGCATGGCACACGGTGTTGGTATTGCCAAATTATTAAAATATAGATATACTCGTACCTATAAAAACTTATAAAAAATTTCATTAAGAACAGATCTGGACAAAATTAGGATGAAAAGCAAGAGGAGCATCATGACTAGAATTCTTCTTTGTTTGTTAGTGCAACAGATTCTGCATTCTACATTTGTCTTACTGTTTTTTTTCATATCTTTCAGTGCATTATGAAAGAAATACCTCAATAATTTTCCCTTGATCCTCTATATTTTAAAGCAGACTAACAGTAGTGTTTTTGTATGCGCTACTCTTTTCTTATAGTGACCACAGCACCTCTGCCTCCCCATTCTCATGAAGCAGACAAAAAATATCATTGCCCAGGCCATGTCAAAGGCAACAGCACGGTCGCAGAAGCTCACCTCAGTCAACATGCTTCTTGATTTTGTGTCTCTGATCATAAAAATGTTCTGCTGTTGTAAAATGTATTTTTAGACTTTGGTAACAGTCTAGTTTATTCTGGGACTAGGTCTCATTTTGCACATATTTGCTGCAGTTATTTTGGTCTCTTTGGTAAAGTCTGATGCTTAGACTAGCTGGTGTTCATGAGTTTCAGGACATGAGCAGGGTATATGACATGCTGAATCATTTTGCCTGTGCTGGAGGTGCACCCCAGACCTTCAGTATCTGAGGAGAGAAGAACAACAAAGGGCAGTCCTACTCATATTATGTGTTTGCTCTTGAATATTTTTTTTTTTTTAATTTAAATGGTTAGAGATAGAATACATGGTTAATGTGTCTGCAAAAATAAACAAATCAAAACACATTTAAAATATTTAGCATACAGAAGAATTGATTAACTTTAACTGGAGTAAGCCCTTTTTAATGTGGAGCTATCAATGTCAAATGTATTCATTTTAAAATTATGCTTTGCCGTTACAAAATAAGTAGGAGAAAAGGCTCTGTCTAACTATTCTTAGAACAAAGAATATAAGAAGAAAATATAAAAAACAGATAGCCTGTGGACAGAGCAAGTGTGATATATAAAACTTCAAGACATTAAGTCATACTAAATATATTTCCTTCTACTAAGACTCAGAAAGTGCAAATGTAAGACATTTAGAAAAAATGACATTTTTTTAAATCATGCCAACAATTGTAGTTTGCAATCCTTGACTAGTAAAGTTAGCTCAAAAAACGTCTACTTTCAAAAAGCAAACAAACCAAGAGCTTATCTTTTGCAGCTGCAGACATGTCTCACCTTTTCCATTTACTTTATAATGTTTTTTCACTGCAGCCAGCAATATTGATTGAAGAAGCATCATGAACATCCAAGGACTGTTCTCTATTGCCCCCTTGATGCCTTGGAGCATTAAGTTTGTTTTTAGAGATGCACTAGGGGCCTACAGTGCAGGGAATGTATAATGAATGCGAACAAGAGAATTCTTCACAGACATGCAGTCACCAAAGCGTTTTTAAAAAGTAGGAGTATACTGAAGAGCCTCTTTAAACTTTCACACCCTGTGAAACAGCTGCTCAATCGCTCCCACTCCTACTTCTCTTTCTAAAATAACTTCCCTTCCTATGAATTTAACTGACCAGTTTAAAAAGACACCTAGGCACAAGTAAGCACACAGAAATAATAAAGATCATATTAAAATCATGGGTGTGTTTCATAAAAGAGTAAAGATGCACAGAAATGCACTAAAGCAGGTTACCATTTGAAACATCAAGCACAAAAAATAATGTATCAAACCTTCATTATGCCAGCCCTTGATCCTTCTTATCTGAATGTCGAATAATTAACAATGACACAGACTCAATTGAGTAATACAAACTATGAGAGACTTCTATAAGAATGCAGACTAATGCCCCAGAAATTAGTCAAATTGGAGTAAATTACATTCACAATCCAGACATATATGAGAGACTTCTGTAAGGATGCAGACTAAGGCTCCAGAAATTAGTCAAATTAAGAGTAAATTATACTCACAATCCACAGATATAAAGTAATCCAGAACCAAGTATGCACTCACTATGCATATCCATCTATAGGTATACACACATACATATATAAGCTATCCGTACAAAGTATTTTACTTAATTCACTTTGTCACTATTTCTTGTATTTTTTCAGCATCAGCATTTAAACATCTGATTTTCTTTTCATCACTGACAAGCAGTATGATGGAGCATAGATATGATAACCTAATTGACAGAAGCTGATGTGCTCTACAGCAGTGATTCAGGTCACTAATATTTCGGATCTTCTGCTACCATGGAAGCAACAGTGAAATGTCACATTATCATAACCTTACTAAATATCATGGAGAAATGAGGTGATATTACAAGTGTCTAATCACGTGCAATCTCACAGGAATAGCGAGATAAATATTAATATTTAAGAAATGAGTCCAGCAGATGTAACTGTAACTAAGTATGTGACTACTATGTACACTGTAGAACAGGAGTAAAAAAAAAAAAAAATGCTTCTCAAAAAAGGCAGCTAAGCAGATGGCTTGTCTTTGAATATTTTTCTTTGCCATTCTAATTTGAACCAATGGACAAAATGGATCCAGGTTTATGTAAAAAAGAAAAAGAAATTCTATGCTATTACTTATGTACCATAATGCACAAGCTTTACTAGTAAGACTTCAAGATAATGCATTTCCCCTCTGTGAAAAATTCCTTGCCCTTCACTCCACACTTTTGGGGAAAAATTTACATGTGTTTATTATTGACTTTGGTCTGAAGAAAATGAAATTAGTAGGGATGAAAGACTTTCCTTTTGTAATGCTGATTTACTAATGGAAATAACCCATTTGTCATGTGTATTTTAGGAATATTTATAGAACTATGCTATTATGTGAAGGAACCACTGATTTATATCAGGATATAGTGCTGCATCAGCAGGTTTTAACCATTGAATTTTTCAACATAACATACAGTAATACATTTGGTTAGTTCCGACAAGACATGCAATTTTTGTTTGTCAAAAAAACACTACAAAATTCTCCTTTAGTTTTTATAATAAATCTAAGTAGAGAGGATGGCACATGGTTACTTCAAGTGATCTTACTGTATTAGTTGAAAACTGTTAATGATCCAAACAAACCTTTTCTAATGTTGTCTCCTAAACAGCATTAAAAGGTCAGAAAACACTTGATAGAATTGAAACTCTTTATAAAATATGCATTACGATCTAATGGCTTGAATAAATACATATACAAGCATACATTAACACTAGAATTACCAGAGCCTACGAAAAAACTCATAGATCCAGCCCACCTTAAATCTTATTCACACCTCTCCGCCAGCATCTTTTGTCCTCTAAATGTGCCGATAAAGACAAGCTGCAAACAGCCGGCTATTCCACCCCCCCCACCGTCTTAGAACGTGCACGAACTTCTCCCAGCTCATGCCTTGATTGATTATCTGGGAGTGAAGTGGAGTTTTAGAGTGAAAATAATAGATCATTATTTAGAACATACGCATTTCATGTGTGTTCCGTTTCTACAGTAATCTGTGTAAAAACATTTTTAAAACAGAAATGTTTTTCATATTTTAGTAGTAAATGACAAAATGTAGGCATAAACTATATAATGTATGCAGCCTGAAGTCCAAATATCAAATAAGCACTTTCACAAAAGGTTCAAAGAAAAGACAACAGCTTCCGTGGCATAGCGGTAAGATTTGCTGACTTGTAATCAAGAGTCCCCGGTTTAATCCCGACTCACTCCTGTATTTGCCGTTTTCAGTAGTGAGCTGCTCTTATTGTTAATATTATACAGTACACACATACACTTGGTTTGCGTCTGTAACACACGGTGTACATTTATAGGACTTGTAAAAGTTACCTTTTTTTTTCCACTTTTATTCTCTCTAAATCATGATCACGATACATAGTATAAGGGATCTGACGCTGTTATTTTTTATTTGAAACTGGGAATGACTGGAGATGTGAGTGGTGTTTTGAGACAATGGAATTGGACATTCTCTGATCTGGAGTGAAAAAAGCTGACAACACAAACGCTGGCGAATCTGCCTTCTTCGTAGCTCACCGTCACTTGATTTTTTTTATTCAGTTTTATTGCGTGTTCCTGCTCACGCTGAATTAGTTTGCACATTATGGTCTATGATGTCAAAAAAAAAAACAAAAAAAACAGAGACTAAGGTATATATAATATTTGGAATAATTAGTTTTATGACCTGTATAGTACATTTCGGAAAACTATGTGGTACGGATGCAACATTATTCATATTCATTCGCATAACATCTTGCGGTTTGTAATCAGTGACTGCATGTTTTTTTCCCCCCGATCTTGCCAGTCCCCACATATAGCTGTATGCTGTTTCTTTTGTACTCCAGGACATGCAGAAGACAGAATAGTACAGAGCAGTAACTTCAGTCCTATATGCAATCATCAGATTCAAATTTTAACAGTTCACAAACACACAAGGATCATCCTTCCTACATTTACAACGTGTATACCTGTTACAATGTATGCACTTCTCTCTATGCTGTGGTTTCTATTACACACCTGAAAGAAAGAGACAATATATGTGAAAACATCATCACACTAATGCAATATTATTTGAAAACAAACAGCGTCAGATTGGGTATGAATTTATGCTGGCACTGTTACTTAGAGTCAGATCAGGAGCTTATTCAGTGCACGCAAGAACATGCAGGTGGCCAGTTGCTGTGTGCTACAAAATGCTGGTGGTGATCAACGCACATGTACTGTGCAAGGCATGCACAGGGGGCCAAGAGTGTTCACGGCTTGCAGAGGAACTTCGTCTTCGCATCTTACTAGAAAAGGCAGTGGAAAAAGAAAAGGAGGATTCAACATCGACAAGCTTCAGTTCCAGACAGCTGCTTTCCCCAGGAAAGTAAACTGAGTCAGTGTCATCCCACCCCGCCCCTCCACATTTGCTACGAGCGTTTCGGTGGTGCATTGTTATCAATTGTTGACTGGTAATCAAAGCTTCATGGGTTCGATCCCAGCGGAGTCCGTTTTCAAAAGTGAACTGCACATATTCTTACTATTTTAGAATAAAAACATACATTTGATTCCAGTCTGTAACCTTTTTTTTTTTTTTTATTCTCTCAGCCACGTTCATGATCCCAACTCCCCAAACCCCCCCCACCGCCCCATTTGACACTGCCGTTTTCGCATAGATGCGCTATAACAGAGGTAAACTCAAATCATGACGACGATTCTACATCGGATCAAGAATGCACTTTTGCCATCACTGTACTTTGTATATGTACATGGGGAGCTCTGCACTCGTAACTTTACGCTGTAGGAAGTAAGTAAATAAAGGTAAATAAGTAACAAAGGACAGTGCATGTGCCCAAAACATTAACATTTATATGTTACTTACATAAAAGCCAGATCTAATGTTATTTACCGACACGGGCATGCTCAAAAAATACATGTGTAATGCCACGAAAAGTGCACGCAGACACTTCAATTCATAAGCATTGGTACGAGAATGCAGTCACAAGTAGACTGCAGAGCTATAGTGTGTCTATGTGAAAACAGCAGAGAATGAAACTGAATTAAAAAAACAAAAAAAAAACAAAGCTAACCTTTACAAGTCTCATAAATTACATCGTCTGTTACATACTGAAATCAAATGTATGTTTTTATTAGTAGTATAGTATAGTAAGAATAAGAGCAGTTCACTTCTCAAAACGGAGTCGTGCGGGATCGAACTTGTGACCTTTTGATTTCCAGTCAGCAGCTGATACCGTTGCACCACGGAGGCAGTCATAGTAAATGCGGGTCAATGTCGCACGCTAACGCGGATTTTTTTCTTCACTTATATTTTTGAATAAAAGCACACTTGTTCTGTTATATTTGTACCTTTTGTGAAAGTGTTTCTTTGATATTTGGACTTCAGGCTTTACACATTAAACACTTCATGTCTACATTTTGTCAATTATTACTAAAACATGAAAAAGTTTCTGTTTTAACGATGCGTTTACTGTGTATAGATCGTTATAGACATGGAACACACATGAAATGCAAGTATTCCAAATAATGATACAGTATTTATAAAAGGTGTCATTTTGCTTGACTTCTCACTGTATACAACTCTAAGCAACTGACACGCAGGTAAACAGACTTGAGCTGAGAAAACTGTGCGGGGTGGGGGGATGTGATAGCAGGCTACTTGCTGTTTGGTGCTTATCCACACATTTACAGGACAAAGGACGCTGAAGGAGAGGTGAGAAGCGATTTAAAGTGGGATGGATTTTTTTGCTTTTTCGTAGGCTCTGGTAATTCTAGTGTTAAAGCACTCGGGGAATGCTGCAGTTACCTAAGATAACATTCAGAACAGTTGGTTTTGGCATTCAAAAATCAGAAGGCCCTACAGCGGGTAGTTAAAGCTCATCAATCTGCTGAAAAAACAATATGGCAAATGATACCAGCTGAAAGCAGTTTCGATCATTTCAGACCCCAAACACCTTCAGTGCCAAACTGCTGACCCCCTTGTGATCCAGCAGCCAGCACTTTGTAGCATGCAAAGATTTACCAAAAGAACTACCATCAGCCTGCAATGACAAATGAAAGATACTGACTGCCTGTAGATCAAGATCAGAGACAAGTTGCATGTTTTAATTTAAATGTTTTATTAAATAATTTGGCATATGTATTGCTTTTTTTGTTGCTATTGGTTAGTTTAGTAATTTACACCAATCAGACACAACATTAAAAGCACTGACAGATAAAGTGAATAACACTAATTATCTCGTTGCAATGGCACCTGTGAAGGGGTGGGATATATTAGACAGTCAGTTCTTGAAGGCGATGTGTTGGAAACAGGTAAAATGGGCAAATGCAAGGATCTGAGAAATTTTGACAAGGACCAAATTTTGATGGCTAGATGACTGGGCCAGAATATCTCCAAAATGGCAGGTCTTGTGGGGTGTTTCCAGTATGCAGTAGTTAGTATCTAGCAAAAGTACCCCAAGGAATGACAAATGATAAACTGGCAACAGGGTTATTGTTGTGCATGGGTAACAAAGGCTAGCCTATCTGGTTTGATTTCAAAAAAGAGCTACTGTAGCACCAATTGCTGAAAAACCTAATGCTGGCAGGGTGGTTCGCAGCTTACTATGTCACAGTGGCCATGCTGATCCCTGTCTATTGCCAAAAGCGCCTACAATGGACACATGAGAGTCTGAACTGGAACCACTGAGCACTGGAAGAAGGCGGCATGGTCTGATGAATCATATTTTGTTTTAGACCATGTGGAAAGTCTGGTGCATATGTGTTGTTTACCTGGGGAAGAGATGGCAGCAGAATGTAGTGTACTATGGGAAGAAGGCAAGCCAGCAGAGGCAGTGTGATGCTGTGGGTAATGATCTGCTGGGAAACCTTGGGTCCTGCCATTTATGTGGATGTTACTTTGACACGTACCACCTACCTAAAGACTGTTGCCAACCATGTACACTTCATCAAAGCAACGGTATTCAATGACGGCAGTGGCCTCTATCGGTAGGATAATGTGCCCTGCCACATTGTAAAAATTGTTCACGAATGGTTTGAGTATTCCAGGTGTTAACTTGGTCTCCAGATTTCCCAGATCTCAATCCAATCGAGCATCAGTAGGATGTGCTAGAAAAATAAGTCCGATCCATGGAGGTTTCCCCTTGTAACTTACAAGTGTTAAAAGGACCTGCTGCTAATGCCTTGGTGCCAGATACCACAAGACTCCTTCAGAGGTCTTGTGGCATCCATACCTCAACAGATCAGAGCTATTTTGGAGGCACAATATTAGGCAGGTGGTTTTAATCACCTGTCAACCTACATGCTTTCGTTAGGTCACAATATCTCAGGGCACAACGTGAGCTACCACAGCTATGCTGATGACACACAGCTGTACTTATCAATAGCACCTGATGACCCCGATTCTCTTGATTCACTAACACAATGTCTGACTGGTATCTCAGAATGGGTGAATAGTAACTTTCTCAAGTTAAATAAAGAGAAAACTAAAATCTTAGTGATTAGCAATAATGGATACAATGAGGCTATTAGAAATAAACTGGATACATTAGGATTAAAAGTCAAGACGGAGGTAAAAAGTTTAGGGGTAAATGTTGACTGTAATCTGAATTTTAAATCGCATATTAATCAGATCACTAGGACAGCATTTTTTCACTTAAGAAACATAGCTAAAGTTAGACCTCTTATATCACTGAAAGATGCTGAGAAATTAGTTCACGCATTTGTTTTCAGTTGACTAGATTACTGTAATGCACTCCTCTTAGGACTACCCAAGAAAGACATAAAACTTTTGCAACTAGTGCAGAATGCAGCTGCTAGAATCCTAACTAGGAAAAGAAAATCTGAACACATTACTCCAGTTTTGATGTCACTACACTGGCTACCTGTGTCATTCAGGATTGACTTTAAAATTCTGCTTATGGTTTATAAAGCCTTAAATAATCTCGCCCCATCTTATATATCAGAATGTCTGACACCTTATATTCCAAATCGTAACCTCAGATCCTCAAATGAGTGTCTCCTTAGAATTCCAAGAACAAAACTTAAAAGAAGTGGTGAGGCTGCCTTCTGCTGCTATGCACCTAAAATCTGGAATAGCCTGCCAATAGGAATTAAGCCAGGCTAATACAGTAGAGCAGTTTAAAACACTGCTGAAAACACATTACTTTAACATGGCCTTTTTATAACTTCAATTTAACTTAATTTAGCTTAATCCTGATACTCTGTACGTTCAATTTCCTCATAATAACTACTCATAGTGGCTCTAAAATCCGTACTGACCCCTACTCTCTTTTTCTGTTTCTTTGTGGTGGTGGCTTGCGCCACCTCCACCTACTCAAAGCTTTATGATGCTCCAACAATGATGGATGGATTAAAAGGCAGAAGTCTACATGACCATCATCATCAAGCCCTTCCGTGAGAACCCTAAATCCAAAGAGGACTGTTTCATTTATGTTAGGTAGAATGCCCAGAGGGGACTGGGCGGTCTCATGGTCTGGAATCCCTACAGATTTTATTTTTTTCTCCAGCCGTCTGGAGTTTTTTTTTGTTTTTTCTGCCCCCCCTGGCCATTGGACCTTACTTTTATTCAATGTTAATTAATGTTGATTTATTTTGTTTTCTTATTGTGTCTTTTATTTTTCTATTCTTTATTATGTAAAGCACTTTGAGCTACTGTTTGTCTGAAAATGTGCTATATAAATAAATGTTGTTGTTGTTGTTAATGTTGTGGCTGACTGGAGCATATCGGCTACATTGTTGCATTAGTGCAAATCCCACCATCAGCTTTTCTGCACTAGAGGAACTAACAATAAATGATTTACCTTATTGCAAACAAGAGTACCAATTTGCTAATCCATAACTTCTTATAAGTGTATGTCTGTACACTTTTGTCCAACAAAAAACACTGAAACAAAATGACCACACAATTCAGATTCTAATAGGCACAACGAATACTGCTCAAAAATGTCCATCACAAAGAAGTTTTCCTTAGCTCCAAGAAATTGTCTGAGAAATGACTCTGTATTTATAACATAAATTACTTGCAAAACATAAGAAAACAAAAATTCTTGGCCAGAAATTTCAATGCTGATGTTCACCACATGGTTACAGACAAAATGTTGCATAATACGTGGAAGTTTTGCATTACATTAACTTACCTCTTCCCCATGTTGCTAACTGGAGTAGAGATATCCCGGTTGTTGTTTGTTGATCTCCTGCGTGCAGAAGATTTCTTTGCACTACCACTGTGAATGATGCCATCTTGCTCATGATTGGGAGTGCCACCCCCTTTGTTAAGGTCTCTTAGCACATCATAATTAATTTTGCTTGAGATCTTTTTCTGTTCCAGCATCTTCTCAATAGCTTCCCCTGCTGTGCTGGCACGGATGGGTTCACGCTTTTTAGAAGATTTCTTGGGCTTCACCAAAAAAAGTGTGGTGATCATTATTGTGTACAGATTGGTCATTTAACCTTCTGTGACTCAAACATTTTTCAATGACTGTCAATAATGATACACATTCATTTAAATAGTAAATTATAAAATAATGTTGGGTTAAGATGCAAGACACTACGTAGCTATTACAGGTTGAACAGAGCAGTAAGAAACAAATTTTAATATTATCAATCTCTATAATTCAGAGTGGCAGCTGCAAAACACAAATCTTTAAAGAAGTTATGACTAAGCCTGGAGTATCTTTCAGCTGTAACCCTTGCTTTGCAGAAATCCTGTAAATATAAATTTAAGCAATTCTAGAAATTAAGTGGCAGGGAAAAAAGCAGGACATTTTCTTGTCTTGTGTGCAGCTAAAGTGAACTCTCTCATCTTCAAAAACTAATGGAATAAACAAGAAGCAGGCTAAGTTATGGTTTACATACAATTAAAATATGTATGCAGGGTATTTATTGAGCCCCATCTACTGAACCTGTCGTTATAATTTAGAATAGTTTTAATTATTTACCTTATGCTCCTTATATATTCCAAGCTCTTTTTCCTTTGCAATTCTCTCCTCTTTTTCTGAAAGGGAAAAAAGACAAAGTGAACTTAATTAAGAGCACACCCTAGGGGTTATTAATTATTAATTTGTTTGTAGTACACAACATAAAGGGGCTCTACATGCCACTTACCTTTCTGTTCCTTCAGGTAATCAGCATTCTCCTTCATCCACAGCTCAGTTTTAATTTTGATTTCGCTTTCATTAAGCAGATACTAGAAAGAAAAAGGACCCATGGGTAATCACATTAGCCAAAAGTCTATGACTTTAACACAGAGCTGCCTGCTGTTATTCTCTAAAGCAAACTTCTTTGATATTCTGCAAAGAGAGTGGTGACTTTTAAAGTTATCACACATTCAAAAGTATATGGCAGAATTTTTTTCTGCTAGATTAGAAATTCACCCTTTCAGGTCCCCAATTTCGATGACCATGCAGTTTTTATTATTTTCTTTACTTGTTCTCATGTGATTTGAAAACCTTGACATAAATCTTTTCACTGAAGGAACAGCCTGTGTTTCCAAAAATTACAATTGTCCATCAGATTACACACATTGTTAACATAAAAAGAAGCAGTTACTTTTACATAATTTACAATTGTACTCAGAAACTGTACATAACTTAATGCTTACAATCAACTCAGGATGCATTAAAGTGGATTTTTACAAAAAGATGACAGAACGCTTATAATGTGCATTATGTATTCTATCTCAGGCTGCGTCACTACGCTCATGCAGTAGGCAACCAATACTGATGCTCTGTGTAAGAAAGGTCAGAGCCGACTATACTTCCTTAGAAGGTTGGCGTCCTTCAACATCTGCAATAAGATGCTGCAGATGTTCTACCAGACGGTTGTGGCGAATGCCCTCTTCTACACGGTGGTGTGCTGGGGAAGCAGCATAAAGAAGAAGGACGTCTCACGCCTGGACAAACTGGTGAGGAAGGCAGGCTATACTGTAGGCATGAAGCTTGACAGGTTGACATCCGTGGCAGAGTGACGGGTGCTGAGCAGGCTCCTGTCAATCATGGAGAATCCACTGCATCCACTGAACAGTGTCATCTTCAGGCAGAGGAGCAGCTTCAGCGACAGACTGCTGTCACTGTCCTGCTCCACTGACAGACTGAGGAGATCGTTCCTCCTCCACACTATGTGACTCTTCAATTCCACCCTTGGGGTAAATGTTAACATCATTTAAAGTGATTGTCTGTTTTTCCCTGCATTTTTATTACTCTTTAATTTAATATTGTTTTTTGCATCAGTATGCTGCTGCTGGATTATGTGAATTTCCCCTTGGGATTAATAAAGTATCTATCTATATAGAGATAAAGTGAAGAAATATATTTATCTCTTAGTACAAACCTACAGATTATGATCAAATTTCTTACTATGATCCCGAGTGAGGAGTTGCCCAATTAATATGGATGGAGAGGTAGTAATACCTGTATCAGCCATAAAAGCCTAGCCTGCTTGAATATTATATTTCACCTTGTTTAAATTAGGTACCACAAATCCTAATCTGCCTTAACTGTCCCCCATCATATAGCCTACTATCCAAAGACCTTTGTGTTGGTGGATCACATTTCATTGACTGAAATTAATCATATGGCGTAAGTCTTAACATATCCCTCTAAGTTCAAGGTTAAAATGAAAATTTTATGTTTGGAAATGTAGCAGTGCCTTTGTAAATCTTTGCTTTTATTAGAGTGTACTGGTTACTAGGCTTACAGTGTTTTTGTGGCCAATCTCCCTATCAGTGTCTTATTTTATTAAATAAATTATGGTTTGTAATACACAATTATGAGAATGAACCACTTTGGAAAAAAGGTGTCTTGTGCATTTAATTTCTTTGACATCCTGAATGAGCATAATTTATTCAAGAGGGAGAATCTTTAATACTCAATTCCATTAAACATCACTTTCAGCAAGACATCTACTTTTTATTTACTTTAGCAATTTTAGGGTTCTCACTAAACCAAGCACACAAGAGTCAGATTTCATTTGACTAGTTTATTATCTTTATTAGGCTAGCTAAAGTAGAATAAGAAAATGGATGTCTGAAAGCATGAAATAATACTAAATGAACATCAAATAACAAATAATCCTATGGCATCTTCTTTTTGGAAACAACAAAACTGCATATTACAAATAAATTGCTAATTTAACAGGAAAAAGCTTTCCAGATCTGTATTAATGAATGTTACATGTATATGCTTAAAGGCACAGTATGCATTATCCATATGGCAGTTGTGGATGGCGTGTGTTTTCAAATTGGAATGGCTGACTTCAGTATATTTTTTTTTTTTTTTTTTGCATGAAGATCAGATTCAGTGCCAGATATCCCAATGAGGGCAAGTCTGTTTCCTATCCCTTCTTAATAGTACGTTTTTGGTTCCACAAATGCAGAGCCAATGCTACATCTTTTTATTGATAGAAGTTCTTTCATGTCAAAGACTATGATAAGCAATATTATATTTATATACAACATGGAACTTTGGATATATTAAAAGAAAAATAAAATATGAAATGTATTATGTAAATTTCATATTAACTTGCTTGTGAAAGAAATGACAGTATACAGTATATTAAAGGCATTAAAGAGTTAGATCAGTCCACATATAAATAATTATCTATTTTATTCTTCTCTATTGGTTTCTTTTCAGATGGCTCTTTTCTTTCTAGAACTGGTAATACTGCTACAGCAAATGTGCCAAATGAACAAAATTCACTTCCCATTTACAAATTTCCAATTATTTACTTACTCTCTCAATTTCACTATCATCGATCCCATTCAGATCCAGTTCACCATTTTCACCATTTTCTTCTGTTTAAAAAATAAATAAATAAAACAATAAAAGAAATGTTTACAATTGTTGAAGGTTCAATCACTTGTTTTCCATCACAGATCATTTTTAAAATGGGACACACTCTTTTCATCTACTGTGTAAGCTACATTCCTGAATACTGTACATCTTCACAATCTAACTAGCTGGTCACAGACACAATATATATAAAATAAATTGTTTAGCTGTGTCTTATTAATTTGCTGATGCAGCTTATTCAGACTTGGATGTTAGCCAGCTACGATATATTAACACAAACAAGAGTGCTACATGATAAACAAATTACAGCAAGTGACCATAAACAAAACGGCTGTGTCGAACAGAGTTTAATAAGTAATTAAGCTTAAATGCACCATATGCTAATCATAATAAAAACATAGCAGCATATTAGTGTTTCAATTAATAAGCTATTCTAAATGCAGCAATATGGATCCTCAATTGACTAATATAAGAAATAGCCAGTTTATCATAGAGAGGACTGTTGCAATTTGCTTGAAAACCTGCACCACTATATATTGAAAGAAATATGTCTTAATAGTGCACTTGAGGGTCTAAGGAAAGTTAAAAAATGAAATGATAACAAACATAAAGGAAGCTAGTAAATAGGCTGCTTTTCTGACAGTTCATGTTGAATACACTTGAAAGTCATGTTTAATATACTTTTCTTGCACTCATAATATCCTTAGGCTAGAGACATATGAAGAATTAAATACACCCCTCAAAAATGTTGTACACCTTTAACCAAATGTAAAACTGCAAAAACCTCATTCTACATCAAGAATTACAATCAGATAACTATGGATAACTTAAATTATATTCAAAGACTGCACTTTCTAACAAATCTATCCATGATATTCAAGGACAAAGTATAGCAACATATATATTGAAAGGTTTCTTAACTCTTTTGGGACTCCCCCCCCAAAAACAGGATGACACGCTGAAGAGTGTCTTCAAGCAATCGCTGTGTCTGTGGAAGACAGCCTATCCATTGCCAGGGCAACAGCAGGCTACCAGCACTGTAGCAGCTTGCTGGAAAAGCAAATCCGAAAAGATTGCGGTCGTGCTATGAGCACCTGCTTTCGATGGGTGATGAAAGGAACAATATAAATGCAGGGAACAATATTACTTGGCCACTAACCTGCCTGACAGCTGTGTCTGTGTTTAGGAGAGTGGTAGATTCCGATACAATAAATAACCATGCTGTTCCTGTTTCAAGGTGAATAAAAGCTGGTTTTGCTAAAATAGTGAGACTCAGCCTTTTGTTTTGGGGTGCAAGACAGGAACTTATATACATATATACACATATATATATATATATATATATATATATATATATATATATATATATATATATATATATATACATATATATATATATATATATATATATATATACATATATATATACATATACATATACATATACATATATATATATACATACATACACACACACATATATCTATACTAATAAAAGGCAAAGCCCTCACTCACTCATCACTAATTCTCCAACTTCCCGTGTGGGTGGAAGGCTGAAATTTGGCAGGTTCATTCCTTACAGCTTCCTTACAAAAGTTGGGCAGGTTTTATATCGAAATTCTACGCGTAATGGTCATAACTGGAAGCTGTTTTTCTCCATTTACTGTAATGGAGATGAGCTTGAACGCCGTGGGGGCGGAGTTTCGTGTGACATCATCACGCCTCCCACGTAATGACGCAGTACATAGAAAACCAGGAAGACATCCAAAAAGCGCTGAAGAAAACATGTATTATATAATTGAGAAGGCAGCGAAACAATAAGAAGCGAGCGAGTGACATATACAACCATATTCATGAGTTCTGCTACTTCAGAAACAAAGCACGATGTAAACCTACACTTTAGATTAAGTTCATAGACAGGCTGCCGCTGGCGTTTGTAATTTAGTGCCTGCCCATATAAGGCCGTCCGTCAGCGGCAATCCAATAGCAAACTCCCACTAAATATTCACGGGTTAAGGACTGTGCTTATGGAGAGGAAGATGAGATGGTCAGGGTGGTATTTGACACAAACTCAGCGAAACTGCGAGAGAAAGTTTTAAGTGCCAGGACTAAGGTAACATTAAATACAGCCATGGACATAGCACGAGATGGCACCAGCAGAGCTGGGAACCTTCGATGCATGTACACCGAGCACAATTACACAATTGAAAAGGCAGCAAAAAATATGAAGCGTCTGATAAGCATATTCATAAATCCAGCTACTGCGGAAACAAAGCACACGGTGGAAAAAGTAAATGTCCCGCTAAAGGAAGACAGTGTTAAAAAAAAAACCCGTGCATGCAGTGTGTCAGGTCTCAGATAAAGAGGAAGACGAGCTGTTTATTGATGCAGTAAGAAACGAATCGATGAAAGAAACCTGTCATCTTTACAACGATTGACAAACATGGAATGTAACTTGAACACAACACATCCTACAAATACGAACCTGATTGAAAGAAATAATGATAATCAAATCCTTGATGACAGCAACACTCAGTAACACTCACAAAACAAATACTGTATATTGACAGTCATGTTACGTTATTTTTAAAATGTTCCCTTTTCTTTTTCTAGCTTTTTAAACACACTACTTCTCCGCTGCGATACGCGGGTATATATATTAGAGATGCGCCGATCCGATATTCTGGATCGGTATCGGTCCGATCCTGACCTAAATTACTGGATCGGAAATCGGGAAGCAATAAAAATTTAATTTGATCCTTTAAAAATTACGGAAAATAATTACCGCATGCATAACGTGATTTGGGACATGCATCACGTGATAAGAGTTTCTGTTGCGTGTGAGACTTGCCGACATGTCAGCAGTTTGGAGTTACTTTCGACTCAAAGAAGAAAAAGCCAAGACTGCCGAATGTAATTTATGCAATACAAGTGTTTCGCGGGGTGGTAGCAGAGTTGGAAACTTTAACACAACGAATCTGATTAAACACCTGCAGAAATATCATGGAAAGGAGTACACGGAATTTATTAATTCCACGAGCGCCAAGAAGAAAATGGTGTTGCATCAACAAACACTGTTTGAAACAATTCAGAAACGCGAGAAACTCCCTCCAGAAAGCAACAAAGCAAAGCTGATAACAGAGAAAATCGTCGAGTTTGTTGTGCTTGATGACCAGCCCCTTTCTGTTGTTGAGAATGTGGGGTTTCGGCTTAATGGAGCATTTGGAGCCTCGTTACGCTACCAAACCGACATTTTATCTCCGAGACAGCCGTTCCAGATAAGTACAAACAAGTGCGCAAGTTCATTTTTGAATGCTTGGATAGCGTTCCCGCTTTAAGCTTGACCTCAGATATTTGGAGCTCAGGCGTGTGTCCATTGTCCTTGCTAGGTCTAACAGCACAGTGGATAGACTCAAGTTTTAAGTTGCAAAAGCAGTTTTGCACGCTAAGCAACCGTGGCTCACACTCAGGAGAGTGCATCGCTACAGCTATAAAGGAAATGTTAAATGAATGGAAATTTTCAAAAATCAAAGTTCATGTTGTTTTACGAGACAATGGCAGCAACGTAATAAAGGCAATGGATAGACTAGGAGTTCCAAGTTTAGGATGCTTCCGCACACTTTGCAACTCGTGGTGAATGAGGGACTGTTATGCAGCGTAGTATTAGTGATGCAGTGGCTGTCGGAAGAAAAATAGTGGGTCACTTTAAGCACTCTGCACTTGCATATTCACGTTTGGAGAACATTCAAATTGAGCTCAATATGCCACCGAAGCGTCTGGTACAAGATGTGCGAACACGGTGGAATAGCACATATTATATGATGGAGAGCCTCATCGCTCAAAAGCGAGCCTTGTGTGCATATTCCGCGGAGCATGACCTGCCAGCCACACTGTGTGCACGTCAGTGGGGGCTACTTGAAAAGATCGTAGCAGCTCTGGCCCCCTTTGAGGAGTTGACAAGGGAGGTAAGCTCCTCATGGTCATCAGCATCTGATGTTATCCCCATCGTCTGCGTCCTTAAGCGCGTTCTGTCTCGACGAAATGAAAGTGACGAGGGAATAAGGACGATGAAGATCACCCTTCTCGAGGCTGTTAACAGACGCTTCAAAGATGTAGAATCTGAGCCACTATATGCAGTTGCAACACTGCTGGATCCAAGATATAAAGACAGGTATGGAATTTTTTTTTAATGTGTGCGTTTGTGAGAGGGGGGGGGGAGAGAGGCAGAGTGTGTGGTGAGAGAGAGAAAGAATGGGATAGAAAGAGAGAGAGAGAGAGAGAGAGTGTGTGTGTGTGTGTGTGTGTGCGCGTGTGTGTCAGTGAGAGGGAGCTAAAGACATTTACTCACAAATCCCACACTTGACTGTGAGGAAGTTAAATTGTAATATTTCATCAGCCAACAGTATAATAATCTCTTAATATTGTGGTTTGGCTATTATCGTTCCAGATACTTCACAAGTGTAGAAATCTCAAACCAGGCAAAAGCAGCTTTGATCGTAGAGGTGAGAAAGATGGAGGAAGTGTTTAAAGAAGCACATCAGATTCCTCAGAGCCAGCAGAGGGACATCTTGTGAATCAGCTGCTGTGGAACCAGCAAGCAAGACTCCACGGATGGAAACTGCAAGCCACAGCAGACTTGAAAGTATTTTTGATGAAATCCTAAAGGAAAGCTCTGTAGAGCCTGCTCCTCAGTTAACCACCTCAAGTGCATGTATTGAAGTGCAAACCTACCTCAGTGAGCCAACTATTCAGCGCTCAGACAATCCACTGTTGTACTGGCAAGTCAACCAGCCTAGATTACCCACTCTGGTTTGTACAGCAGCTAAATTTCTTTGTGCACCTTCAACAAGTGTGGAGAGCGAGAGGCTCTTCAGTACAGCCTCCATCATTATTGATGAAAGGAGAAGCAGGCTGACAGCTGAGAAGGCTGAAATGCTGATCTTTCTAAAGAAAAACCTACCCCTTATGTTAAAGTGAAGCAAGAAAAGAGTTCCACAAGTTCAGTAAGACATCCCACTGTAGGTGTATATTTATGTTAACCATTAAGTAAGGGTCAATTCTAGATTTTTTTAAAGTATATATTTTATGTTGCATTATTTTAAATTGCAGTTCCTGTGTTGGTTTGGCATTAAAAAGCACTTTGAATTTCATTATTAATGTTTCTTTAGATACTAAGCTTTTATGTCATCTTATGTTTTATTTTCGTATACAGTTGCTCTTGTCTTTTTGGATTTTTTGGATGGTGCTGGTCCGTCAAATGCTGCTAAAACTGAGGACATTTAAATAAAAAGAAGCGGTTACTAAACCATGTTCTCTTTGCAATGTTTCTTCCTTATTATATCACAGTTATGATTTCTGTATTTGTGTTGAGGTATATAAAATGTATCTGGACATTTTTTGAAAGCATTAATTTTGTTTTCTGTTTAAAAAAAGACTCAATGACTGTATCGGATTTGTGACGTATCGGCAGATATCCAAATTCACAATATCGGTATCGGACATAAAAAACTGGTATCGTGCCATGTCTAATATATATATGTATATATATATCCCGATCTACATACTCGAATAATGGATACTTTATTTGCCATCAATGATTGTTTTGGTAAAGCCATACTCAGTGTATTCATTAGATGAACGGTAAAAAAGTAAGAGCGAGGGAGGATGACTTATTGAGGCATGCAGGCTGTAGTCTTGGCGTCAACTCTATCTGAATTGCGCGATCACATTTGAAAAAATATATCTTTTCAAGTTCTATTTGGTCCATATGTGTCAAACTCAAGGGCCGCGGGCCACATCCGGCCCGGCGTGTAATTATATCCGTCCGAGATCATTTTATATACTGTATTATTGTTATTAATGGCCCGGGTATATGAAGTGCTGGTAACACAATAAACTACAGATCCCATAATGCAGCGCTTCAGCTGCCTTGCCAAACACTTACCGCGTTAATCAAGTCTAGCTTATGATGCTGCAAGTTATTGCGAAGCTAGCCCACACGATGCTGGAGAGAAAAGTTGATTCTGAAAATAGAGCCTTTAAAAACCGATGGGAGGCTGAGTATATGTTTACTGAACCCGTGTGTCTCATTTGTGGAGCTAATGTGGCTGTAATTACAGAATTTAATCTAAGACGGCACTATGAGACAAAACATCAGGGTAACATGAATGCAATGCAGAAGATACAGAAAGCAGAATAATTAAATAAGAATCTGATACTTCAGCGGACGTTTTTACCCGTGCACAATCACAAAGTGATTTCAAGTGAAGCTGCTTTTATGGGAGACACAAATGCACCCTTGCACCTTGCCTCACTTTCCCTGTTGCCAAGTAATGTTAAACCAAGTCGTCACTACGGTGTTCCCAAATACGCACTTTGCTGATAAACTGAGCGCACTCGCACTGAATTTACGGCGCTTTGGTGACTTTGAAGAACAAAAAGTCCGTCTACATGCGGCTCGAACCTTGTGCATGTTTGGTAGCACATATCTGTGTGAGAAGCTCTTCTCAGTGATAAAGACTAACAAAACAGCACACAGGAGTCGCCTCACTGATGAGCACCTGCAATCCATCCTGAGAATCTCCACAACACAGAACCTCACACCAAACAGAAACGAACCTGTTGCCAAAAAAAGATGCCAGGTGTCCAGCTCTAAAATCACATATGAGCAGACAACTGAATGATTTGATTTGTTATTGCTGAAAGGAACACATTTTATTTATATTTCTAGGTTTTGTTATGCAGCATGTTCATATTTGAATTTGTATAATTTTGACAGGATACATTTTTATGGAGAGCAAAATCTTTTGGGATATTTAAAATCTAAGTTTATTTTTTATATAAAATTACATAAGAGTAAAGAAATTTGAATGTTTGTTCTTTTAAAGTTTACTTTATTTCTAACTTGTATAATTTAGACAGGATATATTTTTATGGAGAGCAAAACATTATAAGTTGTTTAAGGTTTGAGTTGATTTATTCACGAATAATATTCCTGTCTGTTTTTACCATTCCTACCAAAGATATTTCTGTCGACTAAATAAAAATTCCTTCTATTTAAAATTTAAATAGAACTTGAACAAATACGATAGTTCATAATATCCACGGAGACTTGCGTAGGCGGGAGTTATCCGTTTTAACAAGCAGCGTATTGCACTGATACGAAATAGCTGTGTGTGTATATATGTAGATATGTATGTATATGTATATATATGTTTATATATGTATGTGTATATATGTAGATATATATATGTGTATATATATATATATATATATATATATATATATATATATATATATATATATATATATATATATATATATATATATATATATATATATATATAAACAACAACACTCATCACTCACAACGGTGACAAAACAATTACATTGACAATCATGTTACGTTATTTTCAAAATGTTTCCTTTTCTTTTCATTGCTTCTTTAACACACTACTTCTCCGCTGCAAGCCTTGGTATTTTGCTAGTGTGTATATATATATATATATATATATATATATATATATATATATATATATATATATATATATATATATATATATATATATATATATATATATATATCTATACTAATAAAGGTAAAGCCCTCACTCACTCACTCACTCACTCACTGACTCATCACTAATTCTCCAACTTCCCGTGTGGGTGGAAGGCTGAAATTTGGCAGGTTCATTCCTTACAGCTTCCTTACAAAAGTTGGGCAGGTTTTATATCGAAATTCTACGCGTAATGGTCATAACTGGAAGCAGTTTTCTCCATTTACTGTAATGGAGATGAGCTTCAACGCCGTGGGGCGGAGTTTCGTGTGACATCATCACGCCTCCCACGTAATCACGCAGTACATAGAAAACCAGGAAGAGCTCAAAAAGCGCTTAAGAAAACATGCATTATATAATTGAGAAGGCAGCGAAACAATAAGAAGCGGCGAGTGACATATACAACCATATTCATGAGTTCTGCTACTTCGGAAACAAAGCACGATGTAAACCTACACTTTAAGTTCATAGACAGGCTGCCCCTGGCGTTTGTAATTTAGTGCCTGCCCATATAAGGCCGTCCGTCAGCGGCAATCCAATAGCAAACTGCCACGGGTAAATATTCACGGGTGAAGGACTGTGCTTATGGAGAGGAAGATGAGATGGTCAGGGTGGTGTTTGACACAAACTCAGCGAAACTGCGAGAGAAAGTTTTAAGTGCCAGGACTAAGGTAACATTAAATACAGCCACGGACATAGCGAGATGGCACCAGCACAGCTGGGAACCTTCGATGCATGTACACCGGCGGCTCACGTGAACTGGCGCAGTGCACAGATAAAAGCAACAGTTCCAAAGGCTGAACAAAACCGAATTACACAATTGAAAAGGCAGCAAAAAATATGAAGCGTCTGATAAGCATATTCATAAATCCAGCTACTGCGGAAACAAAGCACACGGTGGAAAAAGTCAATGTCCACTAAAGGAAGACAGTGTAAAAAAACCCGTGCATGCAGTGTGTCAGGTCTCAGATAAAGAAGAAGACGAGCTGTTTATTGATGCAGTAAGAAAGCGAATCGATGAATGAAACCTGTCATCTTTACAGCGATTGACAAACACGGAATGTAACTTGAACACAACACATCCTACAAATACGAACCTGATTGAAAGAAATAATGATAATCAAATCCTTGATGACAGCAACACTCAGTAACACTCACAAAACAAATACTGTATATTGACAGTCATGTTACGTTATTTTTAAAATGTTCCCTTTTCTTTTCTACCTTTTTAACACACTACTTCTCTCGCTGCGATATATATATATATATATATATATATATATATGTATATATATATATCCCGCTCTACATACTCGAATAATGGATACTTTATTAGCCATCAATGATTGTTTTGGTAAAGCCATACTCAGTGTATTCATTAGATGAGCGGTAAAAAGTAAGAGCGAGGAGGATGACTCATTGAGGCATGCAGGCTGTAGTCTTGGCGTCAACTCTATCTGAATTGCGATCACATTTGAAAAACATATCTTTTCAAGTTCTATTTAGTCCATATGTGTCAAACTCAAGGGCCGGGCCACATCCG